>NC_053137.1:35966294-36222739 GCF_016808335.1 Panicum virgatum
GGATGACTATATCCTCTTGGGAAGTAGAGATCTTGTCTCATCTTGAGTCGAGTACCGTAGCAGTCGATGAATTATCACCTCATGGATGACTAAGTCCTCTTGGGAAGTAGAGATCTTGTCTCATCTTGAGTCGAGTACCATGGCAGTCGACAATTGTCGTCTCGAGTATTTCCTCTTGGGAGATAGGAAACTTGTTCCTTAGGGCCGCGGAGCTCATGTCTCTTAGCCCCAGCTACTCGATTCGCCGTGCCTTTTACCTTGAGTGGACAAGGAAAGGTTGGTATTCAAAGTAACTGATGGAGTAAGACTCCTGAAAAAAGTAGAGAACTTGTCTCTAGGACCGTAGAGTTCATGTCTCTTAGTCCCAGCTACTCGATTCGTCGTGCCTTTTACTTTGAGTAAACAAAGAAAGATTGGTATTCGCAGTAACTGATGGAGTAACGACTCCTGAAGAAAGTAGAGAGCTTGTCTCTAGGATTGCAGAGCTCATGTCTCTTAGTCCCAGCTACTCGATTCGCCGTGCCTTTTACTTTGAGTAAACAAAGAAGGTTGGTTCGCAGTAACTAATCGACTAACGACTCCTGAAGAAAGTAGAGAACTTGTCTCTAGGGTCTTTGTCGACGAAATTTTCTCCTTAGGTATTGAAGCACTCGATTTCTTCTTTATATTGGAATCTTGCCCGGGCTGACGCATCCTAGCCTTTATTGGTGTAAGACCGGGGGTTGGCCCCTGAGGGATTCGACTTTAGTAATTATCTTCTGCTGTCACGAGTAGTTTGGGTACTGAGTCAGAACTCGGGCGAACACATCCTGGCCTTTATTGGGTGTAAGACCGGGGGTATGCCCTAAGGCGACTCGATCAAGTTGTTGTCATACTCCCATTTTGTTTTGGTTGATAGTTCGGGGGTGGAACCTCCCTCGGGCAGACCCATCCTAGCCTTTATTGGGTATAAGACCGGGGGTTAGCCCTGAGGTGGTTGGACCCAACCGACCATCTTGTGAGGAGTATTTCTTCCTTGAGTAGTTCGGGGGTGGAACCTCCCTCGTGCGGACCCATCCTAGCCTTTATTGGGTGTAAGAACGAGGGTGAGCCCTGAGGTGGTTGGACCCATCCGACTAGCTCCTTCTTTGATTTTCAGAAGAGATTTGCTCGTGTTGATTCTTCTTGTCTTTGTCGGCAGAAGGTGGAGGTGCTCCGAGTGCTTTGCGAAGGATGATGCATTGGAAACTCGAGTGCTTTCCTTTAGGGTGCAGGAAACATCTTGAGTGGAGTTTTTTGATGAGTGGAATCAATCTTCGACTGCTTTGTTGGTTGGGAAGAAGGTGCTGCCTTGTTGCAGCGCCGCTTCCGCGAGTTGTACCCGTAATTGTCAGGTATTTTGAAGTTGGATGTCGGGTTGTAGGCTTCGACTTCTTCATGATCTTCACCGTTGTTGATGATTATTGATTTCGCGTTGCGACCAATGTTGATAATAATGTGTAAGTCACTGTTGGAATAGTCGAACGAGTCGCCAAGTTGTTGGTGGTGCTCTGTCTTGAGGATCATCTTCGGGTTGTTGTCTAGGTGGACGGTGACCGTGATTCCTTGTGGTGGTGAAGGATTTTGTAGCTAGCTGCTGACTCCGCTTGCCTCCGTTTTGGAAAGGAAATCATCATAGTCCAGGTCTTCTAGCGCTGTGTGATTGTCCTTTTGGTTTGTGGGATCGAGAGGATTGCCATGAAAATTTCGCGATCGTGATCAGAAATTTTCGTCTTGTTGTCTTCCTTGAGCGGAAAATCTTGCTGGAAAGGCAATTCTTCATATTCTGAGAATTGTTGCCTCTTCTCCTTATTTGAGGTTTGCATTTCTCCCTTTGTATAGATAGTAGAAGTCGACTTCTTGTCTGATTATGCCTTCTTGTCCAAATCGGGTTGTATGGCCAGTCGTATTCTTTTAAGGACTTGATCCGAATCTGGGTAGAATTCTTCGTTTGTCTTGGCTCGAGGAGATAGTCCGAGGGTGAATCGAAGGAGGTCTTCATCGTATGTGAGGGTGTTCGGTGGGGACCATCCGCCTTCGATTCGGACTAAGAGATCGTTTATGAATTTATTGTACTTGTCCAAATAGTCACGTTCTTCCGGAGAAAATTGTTGTGGTGTGCGATGATTTTCTTGCGGAGTAGGTGAATTTGGGTTTTGAATGACGTTGCACCAGCGACTCATGTAGTCTTCGATTGAAATAGAGTCTTCTGTAGGGTGAGATTTGGATAAGTATCGGTCTAGTTGAGTTGATGACTTGTTTTGTGAATCATGCCATAGCTTTTTCGCTTTGGATTGCTCCCAAAGTGTTTCAAGCTTGTCAGGATTTGCTAGTCCTTCCATAACAAATCGATGTCATTTGACCACTCGACTAGTTTGTATTCGGAGATTGGTACGTCCAGTTCTTCGAGGTATTTGATGAATGCTTGATCCTGCTCCAGTTCTGCAGGGCTGAGGGTCCAAGGGTTGGAGAATTCTTCGTAGGAAGTTCCGTCATTGAATGTGTCTTCTGCTAGCCGAAGGCAGTGTTCAATTTTTTCGTCGATATTATCGGCATTTGAAAAAAATGTCTTTTGACAGCTTCCTTCCGTGAGTAATTTTTTTTGAAACTGGTTTTTGACTTTTTCTTCCGGAGACTTGGTTCAATGGAGTGGATGCAGCCGGAAGATAGAATATTTCCGTTCATGGGAGTTTCTTATTTGGTATCTTCCAGCAGTTTTTCCAAATTCTCCTCCAACTCGGAGAGTGTTTTGGCTCTAATCGCGCCGAATTCAAGTTGAATTCGGGTTTCAACGTTGAGGGCCGAGAATCCGACTTCTTCGAGTTGGTCGATGAAGTCGTCGAGTCCGCGACATTTTGAGGTTTTCGAAGCCTCTGGGGTACTTTGGTCAACTAGGCAGCTTTCGAAACTGCCTGATCCGTCGGTGACGAAGATCCAGGAGCCTACACGGAAGGAGGTGCCTTTTTTAAGCACGGGGTTGTCGTCGAGAGGAGCCATCGAGTTCTTCTGACGATAGTTGGCGAGAGGCCCCATGGTGGGCGCCAGCTGTTGGTGTTTTACCGTCGGGTTCTCCGAGGGGTATCCCGAGGAGAGTGGTTGTATGTAGGGACTCGCCGAGATCAGAACGCGATGGTGCAAGGAACATAAGGATTTAGACAGGTTCAGGCTGCCGGAGCGTAATACCTACGTCCTGTGTGGTGGTTTGTATTCCCTTAGGTGTTGTTCGATGTTTTGGAGGGGTTCCTGTTCGTCCTTATATGATTTGGGGAACAAGGTTACATGGGAAGTCCTAGTCGAGTTCTATTAAAATCCCAGTTTGAGGAGTTCGGCTAGGTCTCGAATATATCGACTAGTTCTACTCCTATTCGGGTAGATACAAAGGGGGTAGGGGCATACCCATGAACTACTCCCTACTCAAGAATATTCCATGCCAGTGAACAGTCCTGCTGCCCCGAGTCTGACAGGACGGGACTAGATCCAGGACATGAGGTCGCGAACAGCAGAGTTATTAGCAGGTACAACCGGCGGGTATGAGGACCACAGGTGAAAAAAAAATAATTGGTTTTGGGTAGAAACATCCCCCAACTCGCAGTTTTTATAGGTCTCCGCCCCCTTCCACCTCCCTCGTCCCTGACAGGTGGGTTCGGTATCTGGGGTACGGTGGCCCAATTTGGATGAAAAAAGTTTTCAATTGTTTTCGATCTTTATATTATACATATAGATGGCAAACACCCAAAAAAAAAGATACTCCCTCCGTTCCAAATTATAAGTCACTCCAAGAATTTGGAGAGTCAAACCATATCATAGTTTGACCAAAATTATAGAGAAAAACACAAAGATTTATGACATCAAATAGGTGTACTATGAAAATATAACTAACAAACAATCTAATGATATTTAATTGATATTGTAAATGTTATTATCTTGTTGTATAAATTTGGTCAAACTTATAAAATTTTGACTCTCCAAAATTTTTGGGATGACTTATAATTGGTCATCCCTGTTCGGCTGGTGGATTGAGCCTCCAGCCCTACAGTAACTCTCTCTCACATTACTCCAGCTCCAGCCTCCAGCCACCAGCCAGGTAACAGAATTTTTCTCTCACACTACTACTCCAGCTCCAGCCTGCCGAACATGGTGTAGATGGATGTTAAGGGTTGTTTGGTTCCAGGGACTTTTTTAGTCCCTGGAACTTTTTAGTATTTAGAAGTATTAAATAAATGTTAATTATAAAACTAACTGCAGAACTCTGGGGCTAAACTGCGAGACGAATCTAATGAGATATCTTAATCTATAATTAGCGAATGGTTATTGTAGCATCACTGTAGCAAATTATGAATTAATTAGGCTCATTAGATTCGTCTCGCGAAAAAGCACTCAGCTGTCAAAAAATATTTATAAACAGATTTTATTTAATACTATAAAATAATAAGATTTTTCTTGATGTGACAAGGACTTCTGAAAAAAGTTTGGTTCGCCTTACAACTACAATAAACCGGACCCCTCCGGGGAGTGGAGCAGCAGAGCACGGACAAAAGCTTCCTCGGGCGGGAAACGGCAAATTTTTTGCGCGAGGGGCCTCAAATATTTCCTCCCCAAATTCCCCAAATTCCCCCAAACCCCATCGCCATCGGCAGTCGGCACTGCTTGCCGTACCCTAGAATTAGAAAGGGCGGAAACCCTAGCCATGGTGATCGCCGTGGAGGGCAACGGGTTCGTGCACGGCGAGGAGGAGGACAACGACCGCCCCATTCGCTACCTCCCCCTTGGCCACGTTTACTCCTCCTCCGCCCCCGCCCCGCGCCCCCCGGCCGCGAAGAAGCCCCGCATCGACGACAGCAAGCCCCCCTTGAAAGTGTACTACCGCCGCCACCCGCAAGAAGCCGCGGGTCGAGGAGCCACCGCCGCCGCCCTCGATGGCCCCACCCGCGCCGCGGGTGCAGGACGAGGACGCTGGGCCCTCGCGGCGGAAGGACTCCCTCAAGCACGAACTGCTCAGCCTGGTGTCCGCCCATCCTGCATTGGACGGGGACGGGGAAACGGAGGGAAGGGAGCCCTCGCGGCGGCGAGGGCGAATGAGACGCGGCGGAGGGGCTGAGACTATGGTTTGCTTCTCCGAGCATGAGAGGCAGCGGCCGGGGAGGCCCAAGGGGTCGGTCGGGAGGAGATGGGTAGAGTGAGTTGGATAGTCGTACCTGACGGTTTCGCTGAAATAAATCTGTCTATAATGGAAAATCCAGCTAGTATTGATGCTAGTTCTGTCACAGGTTGGATATTCAGAGTGCGGATCCTAATGCTTTTGTCGGATTAGCGTGCAAGGTGTAACTCTTGGCAATTTTGTCTTCTTCTCATGGAATTTCTTGGATGTTAGGACCTGAATTCTGATTGATTGCAGGTTTTCTGGCCGCTGGATGATGATTGGTACAAGGGCTCCATCACGGTGTACAATGAAGCAACCAAGAAGCATTCAGTATGTTCTCTGTTCCTCCTGGTTTAAATGTTTTCTGTTTCTTTTTTATTTTTTTAATTACTCTGTTGGTTGTGAGGAATCCTCCTATGTTTGCTGGGTTAATTGGATGAGGCTTGCTTATGCGTTTTTTCCCTTCTGTACTTCAATTCTTTGCCACTCAATTTCCCATCCATTGTCTGAATAAAAAATGAGCAATACCTAGTGGTTGATAAGTGATAACTGTATTCTCATGAACTGCAGGTAAAGTATGTTGATGGTGAAGAAGAGGACCTTAGCCTGGCGGATGAAAGGATAAAATTTTCTATCTCATCTGAAGAAATGAAGTCCATGAATCTAAGTATTGGAATTTCCAATCAGGATAAGAAGGGCCATGATGAGTTGCTTGCACTTGCTGTTAGCTTTCATGACTACCAGGGTCTTGACCCAGGTGACCTTGTGTGGGCTAAAATTACAGGTAGTCTGCACACTTGAGTTCTCTACTTCTGAACATTTATGTTGTCATCTTATTAACTTGAATTGAATGGTGATATTTTTTAGTTTCTTCTGTATCATGGGCATCAGAAGTTTAATTGCTAATTCGCTATTCAAATATACCAAAATATGGTGTGTAGTGCTTCATTGGTTCGTTTATCTAGTGTTGGGTTAAATTTTGCTTTATTTTCGCAACACAGTATGTTTTCTTAGCTCTGTCACATGTGCTAGTGGAGAATATTTCCAATTAATGCATTCTGCATGTCCTTTGTAGCTTTACTTTTATGTTATTTTTGTATAGTTTTCTGAAATTTTATTGTTTTGGTCACTTTCTACTGGAAATTTGAGTTTTATTCTTTGATTGCCACTTTAGCTCCTAGTTTCCCCCTATCTTCCTAGACTACATAAACTCAGGTGCATGCACTTACCATCCTTTCTAGGGCTTACATTCAAGATCCGATAGATTTAATTTGTTTGTTTTGTGGTTCTTTCCAGCTTTGTTTGTTTGAAAGTGGTCTGCTGCCTTTCTCAGTACCCCAAAATCATTCAGTCTTCTCTAATGGGTGTGATGTGCTTGAATAGGTCATGCAATGTGGCCGGCGGTTGTGGTGGATGAGTCAGATGTACCTGCAAACAGGGCTTTGAAGCCAGTTCGATTGGACCAATCAATACTTGTTCAATTCTTTGGTACTCATGACTTTGCAAGGTTGGTCCTGTAGAAACAATTCTGACGCCCATTGACTTCACTAGGAACTACAAATTTTGTTTCTCCTTAGGGTTAAGTCGAAGCAAGCTGTGCCATTCCTCAATGGACTTCTTTCATCTTTGCATCTCAAATGCAAGCAAGCAAGTTTCAGTCGGAGCTTAGAAGAAGCCAAGGAGTACGTGTCCCTAACCTAGTCTACAGTAGTAAATCATCATTCAAATTTTAAGAGCAGAGCGCATAGATAGACCACCAGGTTGTCCTTTTATCTTCTATGGTAATCTTTTGTTATGACCATTGGGCCTTTTATTCTGAAGATTTCTGCGCACACATCAGCTTCCAGAAATTATGTTGCAGCTAAGGAAATCCGTACAACAAGATGGTTCTGATGTTAATTCCTGCGAGAACAGGGTAGACTCTTGTGGTAATTTATCAGAAGATAGATCAGTGCAAAATGGAGAGGATTATGGTGAAATGACTCAAATAGAACTAGGAAACCTTCGTGTGAGCAATTTAGGTATGTGTTAGCATCTTTTCTATTTCTGTTCCTTTTTACATCCATCGGTTTTTGAAAACATAGTACACTGTCAATTGAAGTTCCAGATAGAGATAGTTTTATATTATGACATCGGCAGAAAAGATAGAAATGGTACAAGTGCTGGGCTGTATGCTTACATCAAATGAAATATTAAGTCATGAAAAGGTGATAGAATGAATTGAAATGTCTTTTGCTCTTCTTTACCTTTTTTCTTTTTGGAAGGTCTTATTATTACTTTACTTGGGCCATCCACTTTCTACTCCACTTTACTATACCCGATGTAAAAAAGTTGAAATGTATGGAAATGTCAAACTGCAGCTCAGTTGTTTTTAGTGCCAAAAGATAGTCAGATGGGTATCATCACTCTGAGCTTTACTTATGTAACAAAGACACTTGGTAGGCTAAGAGCATATTTGGAGATATTATTTGTCCATATAGCCTTTTCATGTTAACATTGTTTATCCCAATGTATTCATTTGCTCTCCTTCCTCTGCTGTGTGACCAACTTATATTTTGTGAGTTCCTTTCCAGGTAGGATAGTATCTGATTCAGATCACTTCCATAATAAAAAGCATATATGGCCTGAAGGATATACTGCTTTCAGAAAGTTCATTTCAATAATAGGTAATTATCCTTCAAACTTGTCTAAACCTGTATGCAGCATTAATTATTCCATTTCGAAATTTGTTATACTCATTAGATTGCGCATTGTTTATCTGGTCTATAAAAATCTTGTTGCAGACCAAAATTCAGTAACATCTTACAAAATGGAAGTATTAAGGAATTCAGATACAAAAGCGCGCCCATTGTTTAGGGTGAGCTCAGAAGATGGAGTGCAGGTAAGCTGTAAGCAAATTGCCAATTTTTTCTTATAGTTGTCCTCGCTAATAATTTTGAAAGAAAGAATATGCTGGTTCTGAGAATTTACAGAGGCTATTGTGTTGTGAGATGTGGTGTTGCATAGATATGTAAAGTACTGGCATCATCTTGACTTGGGAGTTAATCTGTATAGCAATCTAATTGTCTTGTTTCACTAGCTACAGCTTCTTGGGTCTTAAGAGATGCTTAAGAATAATGGTTGATAATCTATATGTAAGTTTTGCCATTATTGTCAAGCTGCTCCTTAATCATGTCACTGTTGTTGTCCTGTTATCAGTTATCCTGGTGGCATCATCTTCTTTATTTGACAGAGGCCATTTAATCTGTATATTCTTCTAGGAATGGGCTTGAACATATTGAGTTTGTCCGAGTGCCACAGAGAACCTTTTTCTAATGCTTTCTTGTAAGTGGTATGTCAAATTGGATGCTTAAAGTCCTAAGGATAATGTAGGCTCTGGATTGCTTAACGTGATACCTGTCCAATGTCAACTGATTGGACGCACTTAAGGCGTTTTGCTTGAATGTTGCTTTGTCATGATATTACTGGCCTCTATTTCTTGCCAAAATGGCCTAGTGTTCTTGTTGGAATGTCAAATAGAAAATAGAAAGCTAAAGCTTAGCTAAGATCCAGGTTTTATGTTCTACTACACTAAATGCATCCGTTTTCAGTTATACATGCGTAGGAATTATGAAAATTCATGCATCATTGCTGCATGGGGTACACATATAACTTGACAGTGCCTAACAATTTTCTTACTTCCCTCTAAACACAAAATTAAACTTTAGAGGAAAGCCTTAGATTTAAGGTATTGCTATTTTTGTGATGAAAAGCCTATTTCTGCCATTACAAGTTATGATACATGTCGTCCGTTACCCATATCAATTAACTGATACATACTGGTTCCTATCAGTTGTTTCCTTGTAGTTTATAGAAAAGAGATCATTTTGAGGATTATCACCAAATTCATTTTGTATGCCGTGGACATATCATCATGACAAATTTAGCAGTTCCAAATCTGTAGATTTCCCTAATGTTGAACCTTTGTGATGTTCAGATTGATGGATCTACCCCTAATGCATGTTGGAAAGAGATATACTGCAGAGTAAAGGAAAAACAGTGCAGTGCTGCCACTGAATTGGAAAGAAATGTATGCCAAAGATCTGGTTCCTACATGTTTGGCTTTTCAAATCCGCAGATAAGGCAGCTTATTCAGGTTTGGAATGAAATACTGGTTTGATATTTTCTTCTATTTATCAATTTTATTTAATTTTATCAAGTAGTGCATTGGGGCTTGGGCTAGACAATTAATTGATCTTTGATCCATGTATTTGTTTTGTACCCTTAGCTTCCTCATCATAGGTCATCCCTATCTGTCCTCTATCTATCTTTTGTGACTGGTATTCCAGACCATTATATATACCAGCTATGTTACTTTAGTTTATTTGCGCTGACTAAAATCTCATGTCTTAGTACTTGAGTTCTTGACCGTGGATGGGCCTACACAGCTACACTTTCTACTATCAGACTGTTATTTCAAATTTCTTTCAGGATGGCTTTTGCAATAATAAGCTTCAACCCACTTTGTTCTTCTTAGCTTGGTGATGCTTGGTATTCTTTAGAATACAATGCACCCTACAGTAGATAAGGAGCCATGAGCCATTTTCTGCAAATCCATTTTTTCTTGACCTGTTGTGTTGGCAAGAAATAGCAAACAAGTTGTTGCATGCCTGGGTTATCTGCAAAGAGATTAGAGAACAACAAAAAACAATAATGAACCTGAGTTGGAGTTGATTAATGAAACTGAAATTGTTTATACATGTTTTACTTACATATTATATTAGTACTTGGACATTTTCTCACTGGCTTATACATGGTGGCCGTTTATTATTAAGATTGTCCAGATGATTAACTTAGTTGATGTCATAAATTTGCTGTTCTGTGCCCATTATGCAGTCATTTATGCAAAAAATTTGCTATTAACCGCTACAAAATGCTGTCACTGTGCATGGTTTAAAGCCCTTTTTTTGTCTGTAGAAGTTCTTTTATTTTCATTAAATATGGTAATCTTTGAACCCATGCATTTGTAGAATTCTTTCTCACAGATTTTGCTCTTCCCCTTACTTTTTCATAACAGTAGAATTTTGATGGATGCTGGGTTTCATCCTTAAATTCCAAGTTCAATTATGTATATTTTCAGGAATTGCCCAATGCGAGGTCATGTCTGAAATATTTTGAGAACAGTGGGGACACTATCCTTGGTTATAGAGCTGTTCATGTTAATTGGAAGGATCTGGACTTTTGCAATGTTTGTGATATGGATGAGGTAAACAATCCTATTCCTGTTCTCATATAGGTTATTCAATTGGTATAACTGAAAAGAACCTATGGATAAGGTAATCAATCTAAAAGTTACTGATCTTTGTTTTGCGATCCAGGAGTATGAAGACAACTTATTTTTACAATGCGACAAGTGCCGTATGATGGTATGCAAGATTTTGTTGCTTGACTCTCATAAGTTATCAAATCTGGATGTGTTTACAAATGCCTTGCAACATGATCCAGGTTCATACTAGATGTTACGGTGAACTAAAACAATTGGATGGAGGACTTTGGCTTTGCAACTTGTGCCGACCTGGTGCACCTCGTATTTCTCCAAAATGCTGCCTATGTCCAGTCACAGGTACAGACTAGCATCCGAGTTCATTGCGAAATGAATTATATACTTATGGCATATGAAACATTCTTTAGGTGGTGCAATGAAACCTACAACAGATGGCCGTTGGGCTCATCTTGCTTGTGCTATATGGATCCCTGGTATAATCACATCATTGGTCCTTATATCTTTGTGATGTTGTGGCATGACATGCTTTTAGTTCTCTCAATCCTGATTCTCTTGCAGAAACATGCTTAAAAGATGTAAAGAGGATGGAGCCGATTGATGGATTGAGCAGGATCAACAAGGTCTCCCCCTCTCTTTGCTTTTAATGTGAATATCATATTTCAAGCTTTTAGTCTTTCTGAAGAAATATCATTGATGGAGTGAATTGTCAATCCAGGACCGTTGGAAACTTGTATGCAGCATTTGCGGAGTTTCATATGGAGTTTGTATACAGGTAAATTAAAGTTGGTTGAAGCTATTGTTAGGATGATCAAAACATGTTATAACGCTTTCTTGTATAAACATAGTGTTCTCATCCTACCTGTCGTGTTGCATATCACCCTCTTTGCGCACGTGCTGCTGATCTTTGTGTTGAGGTACAGTACTAATCCTTTTTTCTGTTGGGTATTTCCTTCCTGACGACTAATTTTTTATGCTTCCACCAACATGTATTTCCATTATGTGCAACTATTTTGTTAATTTTAGCTTGAAGATGATGACAAAATCCACCACATGTTACTCGATGAAGATGAGGATCCTTGTATTCGATTACTCTCGTACTGCAAAAAGCACAGACAACCATCCGCTGAACGTCCATCTCTAGAAAGTGACCCTGCTGAGCCCTATCAGTTGGTTCAGACAGGGGCTTCATCATCCGGTTGTGCAAGGACTGGTAAGAAAACAAGCACTATTCATTTGACAAGGAGTTTCTTAATGTTTGTGTTTGCTAAATTTGGTTGTTCATTAAAAGAAGGTGAAATAGTCAAGCTTTTTATTTGGGCCCAATTTCATCTCTTTTAAAAGAAGGTTCTTAGCATGCTACCAAGTCGGACACCAATACCAACTCAAGTGCTACACCGGACCAGAATTCACTAGCATAGCAAAAATGAGTGATTAGTGATCTTGTGTCTGTGAATAAAAGGTTTATGCTTATATATATTTTTGCATTATCCTTGACTGTTGAGCTATAATTTCTACATTAACACAAGGAAGAAATCAGAGAAGAAAGAGTTTATTTATGTATGTTGACTCATTTTAGGGCACCCATCGCTAGGGGTGCTAAAGGGCCTAAAATTTTAGCCTAGAAATTTTAAGGGCCAGGCTCAAAAAGGTCCGGGCTTATATTTATATATTTTTGAGCTAAAAATGGTTAAGGGCTGAGTTGGATTGTGACAGGGACATTAGAGCCATAATCCGTTAGTACCCCTACCCATGGCTAACTTAGGCTTGCAAACGTTGCACACCACATAGGACTAGGACTGAAATTTAGCCCAGATATGAAGTTTGAGGACTAGATTGGCCAAATTTATTGTTGAGGGATGAATTTGAGCCCAAGACAAAAGTTCGGGGACCAAATCGACTATTCCGAATTTTGGATTTTTTTACTCCCTTATAATATAATAATATTTTACTTGAGGGTTTAACATTATGATATTTTTTATGGTACTTAAATTCGGTGGTTAATATCCTTGGCTCCTTGCAGTGTCATCTGGATTGAAACGCATAAGTATTTGCTATGAATTTAATATTTATTTTATTTTATTGAGTGCTACTCTATTAGTTTGATTACCTATGTTCATTGATACGGTTTATATCCGAATGCCTTGTTTTCTGTCCAGAACCCTATAATTTTCACAGGAGAAGGGGCCAAAAGCAACCGCAAGTGATGGCTACTGCTTCCATGAAACGTTTATATGTGGAGAATAGACCTTACATTGTCAGTGGCTACTGCCAAAATAGAGTAGGCAATCATACTTGCAGTGAATCACTTCAACCGGTTGGCTTGTCAGATGTTGTGCAGCAAGAAGCTTTTGGCAATGTTTATTCTATGGTTGAAAAATATACAAGCATGAAGGCTACATTTAGGAAGAGACTAACTTTTGGTGAGTTCTTTTCATTTTTTTATCTTTTTGTATTTGTATTTCCATAGCATAATCTTCATTGTAGAGAGTTGGGCAAACACCACACACCCTAATGAGGGGGGGTGACCTTTCATTATATAGGCCGTATAGGCTTGGAGTACAAGTTAGGGTACAAATACAATACAAGACCATATACAACTCTATATATCTAACATTCATGATATGATCAAGTCTTCATATCATTTTCTAAGAAATACAGTTTGAGCCAATTATAAGAAAATATTTCTTTGTGGAGTCACGTGTTTTTCCATCTGCTACCTCTTTTAATCAGAGAAGCACTTCTTTTTCCTAAATGTCTTGTGTTCTTTTCTTAGGAGAGGAAGCTTCATGTCCTATTTCACATATTTCTTGTTCTACACCATTTATCAATATCTATCCTTTATCATTTTGTGTTGTTGTGCTAACTTTGATGTCAGTGCTGGACGTATTCTCTGTAGTAATATAGTAGCAGTGGAGTCTAGCAAGAAATGGAGAATATATCAATACAAATCCGCCACACTTTTGTACCTTAAAATTTGGTATTAAGTGGGATGATAGTGTCACATTGGATTAGGATTTAACTGCTACCAATTGTGAGGATGTGATCTGTATTACCTCTGTGTAGGAATATTGTAACTATGGTATTTTAAGTTTTGTTGAAGTGTTGGATTCAAATGAAATACTTTGACGATGTTACGATAGTCATTTATTTTTGTGTCAATTGTTTATATGTTGATTGTACTGTCTTTTAACAGGAAAATCAAGAATTCATGGCTTTGGTGTCTTTGCCAAGGTTGCACACAAGGCAGGAGATATGGTATGTTATTCAGCTTCCCCTTTAGATAAAGGTTCCAAATGCGTAAAGGGTTGGTTACTGTGAATGAAAAACTGGTATCCGGTTTCGCAAAGAAGAAAATTCAGATAAAAAGGAAATAACACTGCCAAGTCACCTGGAACACGGGTCAATGCCATGATTTCTGTCCCTGCTCATCATCCCAAAAGGCAAAATAGTCAAAATCGTCCCTGAACTCTTGGCAAAGGGTCAAGGTCATGTTCGTCCCTGTACTTTTGTTTGGGCGAATTTAGTCCTCAAACTATGGTTCTCAGCTTCAGTTGCATCCTTCATCCAAACTGCCGTCAGCAACGCCGTGAAATCATCTAACGCGCAATAGGAAAAGACCTCTTGCCCCTCCTTCCAGCCCCCCTTCCTCGCCGTTATAAAAAAAAAGGAATCCCCCGCAGGCTGCACAGCGCCTCCATCCTGTACATGACAGTTTTTAATCTCTTTTGTACATGTACATGTTAGCACATTTTTTCTTTTTCTTCACATAATCCATACGCAGGGCCACAGCCATTACAAATTAGCAGATAATAAAACAAATATCGCATGATCAAATAAAAGCCATTACTTTCGCAAAAAAATAAAAGCCATTACAAATTGAAAGTCACTACATGTCTCATGTTCAAAGTACCAGATAATGAAACACATGTCTCATGTTCGAAGTACCAGATAATAAAACACGTCTCATGTTCAAAGTACCAGATAATAAAACACATGTCTCATGTTTAAACCAAAGCCATTACGAGGGTCGTCACTGTGTAGCCCGCGGGGGGTTCTTTTTTTTTTTTGATAACGGCGGGGGAAGGGTGCTGGAAGGAGGGGCAAGGGGGTCTTTTCCTATTGCGCGTTAGATGATTTCACGGCGCTGCTGACGGCAGTTTGGATGAAGGTTGTAACTGAAGCTGAGAACCATAGTTTGAGGACTAAATTGGCCCAAACAAAAGTATAGGGCCGAACTTGACCTCGACCCTTTGCCAAGAGTTCAGGGACTATTTTGCCTATTTTGCCATCCCAAAGTGTGCTGTACGGACAATGTTGGTGACCAGGACAGCCTGGGTCACAGGAGCATGGTGGTGGGAGCTTGTGCTACATGTGGGAAATAGTGCTCAGCAGGATAGCGTGGTCTGCGTGAATGGAGCGTGACTAACATGCCTGGTGGCATCAGTGCTCTCCAAGGAATAAGATGAGAGCATGGCTGCTAGGATTAGAGAATGAGATGAGGGTTTTGATAATTATGTGGTTCTGTGGGCTGACTTAGGATGCGTTTGGTAGCTTCCGGAGCTGATTCTCTGCTGAATCCAACAGGAGATATGCCAAACAGTTTTTTTTTTTTTTGGAAAGAAGTGATTCTCTGCTGATTCTGTGAAGTGATTCTGTGAAGTGAACTAAGAGGCTGGTAGCTGAAAAAAGTAGCTTCTTCTGATTCTGTGAAGTGATTCTCCATCCTGATTTTAAGAGTTTATGCTAGAGAATCACTTTCAGTCATAGAATCAACTCCCATAGAGAATCAGAATCAGATGGAGCTCTATCAAACAGGTCCTTAGTGGGCTGGACAGGCAGTCAACCCATTTAACTAGAGCCTTTTCACTTTTCTTTTTCTGCTATTCTGATAGTAAATTGTTAATTTTTAACTTACATAGTAAATAGTTGGGTCATTGTCCCGTGTCACCACCCTGAATTTGTTTGGTTCACGTTCTATGTACCAAACTTATCACACCCCTCAACCGGGTTCCTCAATGCCCAGGAACCTGGTGAGTTAGTAACACAGCAATCCATGCCAATCACGGGGCAAAGAGCAAAAGGGGGTAAAGTGGCATTAATGTTAGTTGTTCCCTTTGTTTGTGTATTTATTAAGATACAAAAAGACCCTCCTGCTAATGTGGAAAATGACAAGACAACCAGTTGTGGGTAACATTGGCTACTATCAACTAAACAGAGCGGTTCGGTTGGGCCATGGGATGGTCCAGCCGCTCAGCGGCTGGGCATACGTCAAGGTGGCAGCATGCACATAGTAGTTTTCTTGTGTACCAATTAGTTTTCTAGCATCTTCAGTTGGTTAGTTAGCTACCTACCTATTCGTCAATTAGGCTTATCTTGTAGCTGTTAGTTTATTAGGTGCCATGAGATGCAATGGTTAGTGCATGGCTATTATATGATGACAAGTATCATGTAATTGGGAAGCAAGAAGAACCCTAAAAGCAGTCAGAGCCTCCAGAAAGAGGGCAACTAGCCGGTTCTTCCTGCTATCCCTACTGCTACCATATCATTGACTGCTATCTTCTCCTAAAGGGCTGAAGCCAATGCTATTTAGGATTATTTTTTTCCTTATTGTTGTGTCACTTGAGTCAAGAACAATTGTTGTGTGTGTGTGTGTGTTTTTTTTACTTTTGCACATTTGTGTTGCTTCCGAGCCAAATTTCCCTTTGTTGCATGTAGTTCATATGATTGAATACATAGGCTTGCTTATTATATCATCAATACCATACTGTAGAAATTAGATAGACTACGACAATGCATTTCACTGAGCATTGTGTCTTTGAGGGGGCCTCTCCTAGTTACAATGCCATCATGGAGGACTTAGATATGAGGCCAGATTATGGTGTATGGTGAGGTGTTTCTTATATATAGGTAGCTGGTTGTATTTCCTTTTATTCTTTGGCTTCTGCTCATATGTTAAACCATGCCCTCATGGGCTCGTACGAGGCTTCTTAGAATCTTTTACTTCTTAATATAATATGCTTTCCTGCATGGTCGAGGTAGAAAATGGCTACATGTTCAGCTTCGTCGTCTGACTTTGGTATGACCATATAACGTGAACTGGTGGCAGCATGTGGGGCATTGTGTGCAGTCGAGAGTAGGACGAGCCGCCATGTTACCGGTTCTCATTTGCATGTATTTCTACTAATTTTCCTCAATTTGGACTTACTTTTACAGATGATTGAATACATAGGGGAGATTGTTAGGCCACCGATATCAGACATCAGAGAGCGGCGAATATACAACTCACTAGTGGTAAGTTTCTTTTTAGCATTTAGTTCATTTTTTGCAGATAACTTTTGATATATAAACAATAAACATGGATAACTAGATTGGAGATTTAAATTGGGTTGCTTTATCATGCTCCTCTGGTCATGAGAAGACATTGTTTCAATGATAATTAGTTGCCATAAAAAGGAGTAGATTGGTCAGCTGAACTTAGTTTTGCTTGCAAAATTATTTTCACTTGTACCTATCTTGCTGGTCAAACCTAAATATAATTTAATTTGTTAGCAATAATGGTTTAACATTTGAAGCACTAAATAAGCCTCCAACGCATACAACAACAACAATAACAACAATATAGCTTTTTTTCCCAAGCAAGTTGGGGTAGGCTAGAGATGAAATCCAAAAGAAATAAAGGTCATGGTTCAGGCACATTGATAGCTAGTCTCCAAGCAAGAGATATTCCAATCCTTAAGGTCCCTCTTAACTGACTCATCCCAAGTTAGTTTAAGTCTACCTCTACCCCTCTTTACGTTATCGACTCGCTCAAGAACCCCACTACGCACCGGCGCCTCAGGAGGCCTCCGTTGGACATGTCCAAACCATCTCAGCCGATGTTGAGTAAGTTTCTCCTCAATTGGTGCCACCCCGACCCTATCCCGAATAGCTTCATTTCGGACTCTATCCCTCCTTGTGTGCCCGCAAAACCACCGCAACATCCGCATCTCTGCTACACTCAGTTGCTAGACATGCCGCCTTTTTTGTAGGCTAATATTCATCACCGTATAACATCGCCGGGCGAATTGCTGTCCTATAGAACTTGTCTTTTAGCTTTTGTGGTACCCTTTTGTCACAAAGGATGCCAGAAGCTTGACGTCATTTCAACCAGCCAGCTGAAATTCTATGCTTAACATCTTCATCAATGTCGCCATCCTTTTGTAGCACCGATCCTAAATACCGAAAAGTATCCTTCTGGACCACCACTTGACCATCTAGAGTAACGTCTCCCCCCTCATGCCTAGTCGTGCTGAAATCACAAATCATGTACTCGGTCTCAGTCCTACTAAGTCTGAACCCTTTTGACTCTAATGTGCGTCTCCACAGCTCTAACTTCCTATTAACCCCTGCCCTACTCTCGTTAACTAGCATCACATCATCTGCAAAAAGCATACACCAAGGGATCTCACCTTGTATATCCCTTGTGACCTCATCCATCACTAAAGCAAATAAATAAGGGCTCAATACTGACCCCTGATGTAGGCCTATGTTAATAGGAAAGTCAGTGGTGTCGCCATCACATATCCGGACAAACGTAGTCGCATCCTTGTACATATCCTTGATGAGGGTAATGTACTTAGTTGGGACTTTGTGCTTCTCCAAGGCCCACCACATGACATTTTTCGGTACTTTGTCATACGCCTTCTCGAGGTCAATAAAGACCATGTGCAAGTCCTTCTGCTCCCTATATCTCTCCATCAATTGTCGTATTAAGAAAATCGCCTGGTCACTCCAACGCATACAGCTGCCAAATAAATATAACTGTTCAATTAATGCATGGTCCAACTGGTCACTCCTGGCTGACTCCAGCTGGATTGTCATAACACTGAAAGCAAACACATAAGAACTATTTCTGTACTTCTATGTCATTTGCACAGAAGTCATAACACTCATGCATGCAGGGGGCTGGCACATATATGTTCAGGATAGATGATGAGCGTGTTATAGATGCTACTCGGGCAGGAAGTATAGCTCATCTTATCAATCACTCATGTGAGGTAAGGAATTATGTGTTTGTTCTTCAAGGGCTTTCCGTTTTTTGTTGGAAGTTCAGATCACCTTATCTCTTATATGCAGATGATTGCACGCTTATTTGCACATATGGATAGCTGAAATAAAATAAAACATCAGACCCATGACCAAAATTGTCGGTATTCTTTTCATGTTTTACCCTTCTCAGATACGTAAAACATAATGCAATATGAACACTTGAGTGTTGTGTGCAGCCTTAGTAGGCTACATGGTTTGCTCTTAAATTTTGGTGGTAAAACATAATTCAATATGAACACCTGAGTGATGTCTGTGGGCCTTAGTAGGCTACATGGTTTGCTCTTAAATTTTGGAGGTATTGGTATTGAGTATTGACAGAAACATAACTGCTTACTGCATTAATAGCTATCAATAGAAACCACATATTGTACTGTGTTATGACGCTCAGGGAAATAGTACCTGTCACCCGTTGAGTATTCTTTGCCATTTTTACTATGCTTAGCGGTATCATGATGTTTAGAACTTACAGTTAGGAGAATAACAAAGAAATTAATATCTTGTTTCTAAAACTTTTTGCATGTTTTTTTTCATAACAATACATGTTTTACCATCGCAGCCTAATTGTTATTCACGTGCTATAACTGTTCTTGGGGATGAACACATCATCATTTTTGCAAAGCGGGACATAGATCCATGGGAAGAGTTGACATATGATTATAGGTCAGGAATGGATTATCAAGCCTTTAATCCCTTTAACTTTATAGCTTTGTACATAATCATATTGATGTTTTTTCAGGTTTTTTTCGAGTGATCAGCGACTTCCCTGTTATTGTGGATTCCCCAAATGCCGTGGAGTTGTTAATGATGTTGAGGCAGAAGAACAGGCAGCTAAATTAAAGCTAAAGAGAAGTGAATTGTTTCAAAAAGGAGATACCTAAAGGTCAGTGTACAAAGACCTGCCTGTCTGTGCCACAACATGAAATTACTGCTGCTGAGTACCAACGTAGTAGGTATCTCATTTTCTTTTTTCTATGGCATGAAGTCAAGGTGTTGACCGGTGCAATTTGGCAATACAAGATTGAGTGATGGACAAACCCATTATTTCTACTATTTGGACGTGTTCATTTATATAAACTATGATGTTTGGTATCTTTTATTTCTGCCTAGTTTCTGCTTGTTTCCTGAAGTGTTTGTGCTCAGATTGTTTTTAAGAAAACTGTTGTTTCCTCTGTATTTTCCCTACTAATATCATGATGTTTTTGGCAGGTAGAGAGTATTTATTGGTTGGGAGATGACGCAGGCTTGGGTGATATACTTTGCCTGTGCCTACTGTCAAATTATGAAAATTTGCTGAGTTCATTCTAGAAACTCTGATAATTGTTGTCATTCTTTTAGAATGGAATGCCAATGTAATTGTATAGGTAGCCAATGTAGGATAGGTAGTCAATCCAATTTGGGAACGGCAGTTGAATCGGTTGTGTAGAGTACCATTGAAATATTGGGTGTTTACATGTAATTTGGCCACTAATCGTGCCACCTATAAACCTCTGGGATTGCGATTGGGGTGGTCCGATTAAATAGTCTGAGATGGCATGCCAAGTGTAACCAAAATATCCCTTAAAAATGTGTAACCAAAATACGTGGTTGGAATTTGGTGATGCCCTTACATGCTACCATAACAAATTGTAACGACAATGCTACCATAACAAATTCTAGAGCTTTATGGGAGGAGAAACATCGACTTGGACTAAATTATGTATCTATTACAAATTTTTATGGGTACCCGTGTGGTGTGCATTCCAATGTGAAGGTAGCAGTATATTTTTCTTACGTTGCATTACCATCGACTAAGGGTGTGTTTGGTCGGTGGGATGGGGGTGGAGGGAGCCGCTGCATTCCAACTTGTTTGGTTCATTAACACCTAGAACGGAGCCATCCCTAAAAGGAATATTTGTAGTAGATGTTGCACTGTACGGTTCCAATTTTTTGGTCGAATGCAGCTGCTCATGGTTCGTTGTTCGTCTGGCTCCTTATCTCTTAGGTCACTTCTTTCCTTGCTTGTTCTCACTGCCCCACCTCTTCGTGCCATTCCATCATCTTCCTGCGTGCACCGTCCTCCCTGCGCTGCTGCTGGTGGCAGTGGCGCGGGCGGGTAGTGTCACGGCCGTCTCTCCCTCCTTTTTCCCCGACCCCACCTAACACTGAAGCCGTGGCCCGTCAGTCCTCTTCCCAATTTTTCTAGATTCCATCGAGCACTGCTGGGCCCTCCCCTTCTACTATTACCGCACGGCAAGCAGAGCACTGTCGCCCTTGCACCCTCCTAGCTCTTCCCCCAAGCCAATCAACAGGATCAGGTGGGCTTGCACCCTCCTAGCTCTTCCCCCAAGCCAATCAACAGGATCAGGTGGGGGGAAGAGGTCACGGTGGCTTCCTCCTCCAATGTCCTTGTTGGGGACGCCACCTTCGGCTCCTTGCCAAAGGTCCCGCTCTTAGTGAGCTAATCGAGACAAGAGGGGGGTGAAGGCTACGGATGACCAGGCCTTCACCCCATGAGCGAAGAGGTGGTGGGCCCAGGCGAAGCGAGGGCACCGACGGCTATGATGCCGGTGGCAAAGTCCACGGGCGGCCAAGACGAAGAGGATGAGGGCTTCGATGAAGATATCGAAGGCCAGGGCGAGCCGATGATGACCTCCACTTCGGGGCCCGCAGCTGATATAAGTGGAGGTCTAGCTGTAATCCACCTGATGTAAAAATACGAGACTGTCCCACGAATATTCTGCGAATCTGGCCGTTGAAGGGCCTTACAATGTAAATTGGAGAGCTGGTAGGTGAACCGCCGCCTATAAATACCTGTGTAACTGTCATTGATGGGACATTGAATAGAAAGGGAGAGAATTCCGGACGATTGTCCGAAGACCACAATTGTTCGCTTGAGCTTGAATCTCTTCGCACCGTGATAGTTCTCAGACTGTTGTAGTGTTTGTCCTCCTCCAAGACACTCTCCACCAACAGTTTGGCGCCCATCCGTCGGTTCGTTACATCACGCCACATGGCAGCGAAGAGGAAGGGAGCCACCAGTGACGCTTCGGCAGACACGACGATGATGACGACGACGCCCCCACAAGACAAAGCCACTGCGATGTAGAGCAACAGAACCAACAATGACAACATCTTCGTTGACACCATCGCGGATGGACAACACGAAGTCGACTTGCTCGACCTCGGCATCTCTGCCGAAGACATTGCAGCGATGCAAAGAATCGACGCTTGCCTCGAAGAACTATGTAAGACCCAGCAACCGGCCTTGGAGGTAGCGCCTCCAGAGCCACAAATGGTAACAAGAGCGAAGGGGAAAGAAACCATGCTACCCGAAGCCGAAAGACAGGAGCAATACAACAAGTTAAAAGAAGAAGAGCTTGGCTGCAAAGCGATGCAAAAGAAGCTACAAGAGCAGTGCCAGATGCTGGAAAAAATGCAAGCACCACCGCTCCTGAGGGAGACCGCCACAACCAACCCGCGGCAACACGCGCCACCCAGGATTCGCCCAACAATCATTCCGATCGAAGAGAACTCTGACCTCTCCGAGTCAGACGGCGAAGAGCACCAACGGAGAAGCCACTAGCGAGGCCGGTACCACCATGGCCCCAAAACCCCACTATCCAAAGAACTGGAAGAAGTGCAATGGCCCCATCATCTCAACCCAGTAGTTCTGCCCCAATTCGATGGAGAGTCCGATCCGAAGGAATTCCTGCTCAAGTATGAAGCCACCATAGAAGCAGCGGGAGGAGGCTTCGCGTGTAAGGTGAAGGCACTCGTCCTCGCACTACGAGTACTAGCCCAGTGCTAGTACACAAACATCCATTCCGGAACCATCTTGTCCTGGAGCCAGCTTCGGTCGGAGTTAAATGCAAGTTTCCGAGCCGTAAGACCCGACGAAGTCACATCGTGAGACTTCCACAACCTGAAGCAGGGAAGCATGACCCTACAGGAGTACCTCGAGTGCATCATCAAGCTTCGCATAAGAGGACCAGACGTCACAGAGCAAAGTATCATCGACTGCGGACTTTTGGTCAGTTTTGGTGATGAGTGATTGATCAACACATGCGCTTTTAGTGGTTTGGTTGGTGCATAACATGCCTACTTTTCCGGTATGCATGATTATGTTGACTAACCGTGGAAGAAGGTGGTGGTGGAAACAAAGTGTTCGTGTTGTCTCTTGGCTATGGACTGTAGGTGTAGGATGCGGCATGACTTGCGGCGGCAAGAGGTGAAGGCGAGTGGTGGCGCCGGCTGAAGGACCTCGCGAGCTGGGTGGAGCCAATGTGCGGTCCAAAGGGATGCGGTCCAGAGAGATGCGGCATGGCTGCCAACGACTTTCACTACAAAAAATCTGTTGATCCATGACGATTGAATTTTGTCATAGATCACTAAAAAACCGTCATAAAACAGTATCTATGACGATCTCAAATAATGTCATGTATTGAGCGTCACAGATCACACCTCGTGACGTTCCTTAAAATTTCGTCATGGATTGCTTGATCCATGACATTTTGAAACCGTCATAGAATGTCCCCGGGCCCCCAAAGCCCAACCCAAACCCGTTTTCTATGACGAAAATAAACGTCACAAATAGTATAATTTTTGTCACAAATTCAATTGCCATGTCACACATTTATGACATGGAAGATGACGTGGCTGGTGACATGGTGATGACGTAGATGGCAATGATGACGTGGCCGATGACATGATTGGTGACATGGCCATTATGTGGGAAGTAGTGGTGACATGGCGAGTGACATGGCAAGTGACATCAATCTCACAGCCCATGTTTGAATGGGCCCAATTCAGATGGGCCTGATTTTAGCCCACATTTATTATTAGCTAATCAAATTCAACTTATACATAGCCCATTTACCAAAACAAAAGTTCCAGCCCAAAAGTCACAATAAGCAATTACAGCCCAAATTATAACTTCATATCAATAATATTTGCATCCAGCATCATGACACCATAATAATGGATCACATGCGGTGTTTTCCATGAATCAGAACTAGCAATCTAACATTGAAGGACCAAAGACAACAAAATGGACCAGAAAAAAACAAAAGATAGGTTTCACCAAGAGTATGAACCAGCAGCAGCAACTAAGCAAATAATTCTTTTTCACCAGCTATCAGTTTTGATGAGTGTTGTGGCAGCACATTTGGCTACAATGATTTCTTTTCTGCGAGGCCTCTCTTCTATTCTAACTGCTAATTCTTTAACCCTTTAAATCACCTGCAAAAATTAATGTCAATGCATAGTTAATTTTTGAGAATTGTAGGGAATCAAAATGCAAGAAACATAATCAAATAAAAATGCAGGATATATAAACTCAAAGAGACAAAGCTGAGATATCAAACAGGCACACACAGAGCTGAGACATAGCTGTACATTTATCCACAATTTTGTTGGCGTGGAAAAGAATAACTAGAACTATAGTGCTATATTAGGAAAGGTTTGGATTGTGGCAAACAGCTAGCATCTAATTGAAAACAGAGGCAGAGTAGTCATAGAAAGCAATCTTAATGGTGATATGACATAATGCATATAAGAAATCAGTGCACCAGATGGTCATAGAAATCAATCTTACAGTGTTTTTTTTCAATGGAGAACAACTGAGGTATAAAGCATAATTGACATGTGAAAATATTAAACATAGAAAAGTGGACAAGATACATCAGATGACTGAAATAGGCCCTGCAAATACATGAGAATGATAACCTTGTACACAAAATCTATATACGAATTACACTATGTCAATATAAATGCTACACTAGTAAATCTAGGCATCGTAAGACATGCGACTTTACAACACAAGCAAGAAAAGAACTTGGGGGGTCATATTGCGTAAAGAACTTCCTGCATTGAAAACCTACAAAGATACATGCCGATAATAAATTGAGATCAATACTGAAATATCTTGCACAATCATGAAGGCTGAAGTAATGTTACTGGATTATCTTTTGCATATTGTTCCATAAAAGCTATGTTACTAGAATTGCACCGTAACGTGCACCTTGTAATTATTTTCAGTCTAACTAGGCATTTCAACAAACAAGTGGTGCACAGATGCATTTCTGCAAACAACTGACTCGTATATTTCAACCAACATCGATGAGCAAGTGCTGGAAATTCAAGACGCGGCTAAAACATAGCAAGCAGGGGGATGCTAGTTGTACCTAGAGGTCTGACTCAACGCCAACAAGGGAGCCATTCGGTGCATGCGCCTACTGTCACCGGCTGACCACTAATCCGGCTGAGATTAGAGATGCAGAAGAAAACACAAACCACCAGTCAAATCTGAGTAAATCAATGCAACAAACGACGGATTAGCTTGCTTACATGCTGGAGGGCACAAGTAGCGAGGAGCTAGCGAGAAGCACCAGCGAGAATGCCGCAGAAGAATATGTTGGCGTAGTCGGAGGGGACCACCATTGGTTGTCTGCGTGATCTTGACGGCAACGAGTAGTCCAAGATCCAGATCTAAAGCAGAAGGCGGTTAGGAGTGCGTGGAGTGGATGAGTAGGAGTGGGTGGAGCGGGAGAGAGTGACGAGGTATGGGAGAGGGGGCAGTGAGCTCGACGATGGGAGGCGGGGATCAGGGTGCCTCGTCGCTCGCGTTAGGGCCTAGGGGGTACGGCGACGGAGAGGAGGGCTGCTGCTCGGCGGAGCTCCACCTCTCCTAACCCGTGCCGAGCTCGCGCCGTGCTCGCCCGGTCAGTGGAGGTCGCCCCGTGCAGATCTGACGGGGGAAATGGACAGGAGGGTTTCGGAGGGAGTGCAGACGCCGCCACCGCGACAGGAACCGCAGGAGGAGGAAGAGGAGCTAGGGTACGGGGGAACTCGGGTCACTCGATTTTTATACTACATGAGTGCGATCCTAACCATCAAATCAGAAATGGACGGTCAGAAACAATTGGGCTGGGTGGGCCGAGCCAAAATTAGTTCATGTTTATCTCAGGTTAATGTTTTCTTTTTCAATTTAAAACACTCTTGTTCAGTAATTTGCAAAGCAAAATATCTTGAATAGCCACCGCACTTTTGAAATGTAATAGACAAAGTCTAAGTTGTCATTTAGAAATTTCAACAATTTTAGAACAGATTTAGTATTTCCTATCATTTAAATAAATTTATGCGTGCTTATCAAAAGTAATTCCATGTTGAACTATATGTACATCCAATAAGATTCAAAAAATGCACAAAAAATATATTTAGTCTCATATGTTGCATTCTAACCCATTTTTTGAAGATAGTTAAAAAACATTAATTGTCTTCTAGAGACAATTCAAACTTTTATCTTCAAACTACCACATAATAATTAGAATAATATGTAAATTTGATTAGAAAAATCTAAAAATTGACGCGGCAATATATTTTAGTCCCATAAGTTTACAATAAAAAATTTAAATGGTTTTGACAAAGTGGCACCATACATTGTTCATCAATGGATACATGTCTCAGAAAGGTTCTTATAACTCAACTCAACCTTTGATGTTTGAATACCTCACAACATTTTCAAACTCATATGTACCTCAATTTTGTACACAACCTTGTCTTGATCATAATATTATAAAATATTAAGTTACATTGGTAATTGTTATATTGAAACATGTTTTTCTATTCTACATTTAGGTGGAAGAAAACAAACTATATAAAAAAGATCCAAGAAATAGCAATTAACATACAAACATGCACTATTAAATGAAAGATCATGATTTTATAAAATTTTAGAAAAAAGAACCATCAAATTTTGAGTTTTTATGAGAAAGAAATACCAGTTACAAATTTTAATTCCAAATTAAAAAGAGAGCAGTCAACTATACATCTGTTCTTCACGACATGGTCACTTTACATGGAAGACTAGATAAAAAGTATTAATTCCCCACACATCCTACTGCTTGGTCATGATGTCATGGTAAGACAGGTTGCGAGTCATGCGTGAGGTGGGCCCCCTGCTCCTCCCTCTCCTCCCAGCGCCGCCCGGCCGCCCCTCCTCCCAGCGTCGCCCGGCTGCCCCTCCTCCCTCTCTCCCTCGCTCCGGCGGGCCTCACGGCGGCGAGGCGGCGCGTCGTCGCTGCCCGAGAGGCCGGATCCGGCGGCGCGACCGGCCTGGGATGTAGGATCCAGCCGTGGCGCGACCCGGGAGGCCGGATCTAGCGGCACGGCCAGCCCCGAGTGGCGGCAGGACGCGGCGGCGGCGGATGGGCTCGGCGGGCCCGTGATTGGCTCGCCGAGCTTTTTCTTTTTTTTTATTTTTTTATTTTATTAACCGTGGCGGGAAGTGATCCGCCTCGGTAAATCTTGGATTTACCGTGATGGTGAAGGGGAGGCGGACGGGGCAGACCACCTCGGAAAACCATTTTCGCCCGCCTCGGAAAACCTTTTTTGTAGTAGTGATATCCTAAACCAAAGTGTGCGGTCAAGGATAACAAGTGGGTATAGTGTGATCCTAACCCAAGAACTTCCTTTCAAGTGGTAGACCCTATCTAAGCATAGCTAAGCATCTAATCCATTAATTAGTTACAAACTACAAGTGGCAAGGACATGGATATAACAAAACAAGGAAGGTAAATGCATAAAGATATGTACAAGAATGCAATAGGTAACATAATATATATAACTCAATAATACCCAAATGAGATAACTAAGTTAAATCAAATTAAATGGGTACAAGGAATCATGCTTAGCTGCTTGTCTTGGTTTCCTTCCGGCTCAACAAGGAACTCGACACCGGGCTCGGGGTCGGCCACTTCGGTGGGCTCAACGGGTTCGCTCTCCGACGTTTCGGTTACTATAGTGCATGAATGAGATGTATGCATTAGTATGATGCGGTGACATGAAAATGACATGCTATGAGTGAACATGGATGAAACACTATGCAAAGGCACACAATGTAACACATGCGATGACAACCGATTACCATTTAACATGCGAGCAAGGAACTAAAGCGAGAATAAAGAAAAGGACTATCACAACAAGCACAAACCATAAATTAAATTGAGCAGACAGAGAAAATTACATGGAACCCATGAAACTAGGATTTGCAGCAAAAACATTTTTCTAGAACTAACCATAAATACGTCAATTTTCAGTCACTCTAAACAAGATAAATAAAAAAGGACATGCAAACTTAACTGAACAAATCTAAGAAAATTACCACGGGTACTAGGCATGAATACAAAACTAACAAAACTAGTTTCACTATTTTATCACTTTTTAGCAAAAAGTTATACATTAAACTATTTTCAGACAGAGCATAAGAAATCACACTAAAACATTAACAAATAGCCGGGAAACATTAAAATAACTTGTACTACTGGAAAGAAACAAGGAATCTGGCAAAATTTAGTTTGACATTTTTAGAGCAGTACACAATTAATTAAGCATTTAGCTTCCTATTGCAACATTAAATCATAAATAAATCTACAGCAAGATAACATGAAAAAAAAATATTTTTCCAGAGTATATCTAAGCATTACGAACCTAACAAAACAAGTTTCATATTTTTCAGAGCAATACACGATTTTACACGCATTTTACAAGATCTCAGATTTATAAAACAACACACAAACAACGAAAACTGCTAGATCTACACTAACACTCATCCCTAGGCACCGACAGGTGGGTCCAGAGGGTCAGCAACGCCCCTAACTGGGTCAAGGCCGACCAGAGGCGCGGCCAAGCGTGAGCGTGCTGCGGCACGGCGCAACGCCGGTGAGGGGAGCGACTGGGGAGGGCAAGCAAAGCCGGATGGTGCGCGTAGGGCGCGGTCCAGGCCAAGGAGAAGCTCACCCGAGGCGCGAACGGGTGGACGATGCGGCGAGGAGGTGTCACGACGAGCAGAGGTGGCGCGATGGGTGGAGCTCCACCGGGAGGGCCTGCGCGGAAGGCGAAACAACTTGGTTAATGCCGGAATGGGTCGATGAGGGCGAGGGGAGGCCGTGGCTGCGAGGAATCGAAGGATTACCCACCGGATACGAGGAATTAGGAGGCATTGGAGTTGGGGAAGAAGAGGAGGAGGCACCAGCAATGGTGGAGATGGGGAAAAATAAGGGCCTAGGGTTGTGGGGGCTGGTGGCTGCAGTTAAAAAGAAGGGGAGGGCGAGCGGGAGGAGGATGGGCGCCGGCAGCTCGGCTTCCACGCGCCAACGGGAGGCCGATGGCGTGGCACCGCCGCCCTTGCTGGCCAATCCAGCGACGAGGAGGCGCTGAAGAGGTGGGGGGGCGACGCTGATGCGGTGGGCCCGGGGTGGAGGGGAGAAGTGAAACAACAGTTCAACTTAGAAAATCGAAAAGAAGGTGTTCTCAGGCTTGAAAATTCACGAAACTTTTTCCGAGGAAAGATAAAATGACCAAGGACACAATGCAACAAGAATAACTCAAAAAGCTTTTGTAATTTGGTTGGAGAAAAAAGAACAAAATGACTGTTTACAAAATTTCCAAGAATTTTGTAGCTCGGCTCAAGGGTTATAAAATTCTACAAAAAATATTTTTAAATCAAAATTTGAAATCTAGTATTTAAATAAAAGTTTTGGAGGCAAAGTTGCATAACAAAATTTGAACTTGCATCACAAGCATACATTCAAACAAGGCACAAAAATTAATCAAACTTATGCAAACATGTGTACATGATGCTTCATTATGCTTTGATAATGCTCATGATGTTGTTAACTAAATGTTAATCATGTTTATAATTTTTTTGAGTCGTGACACGACCAAGTCAATGCAGCAAGATTACTATATTTATAGGTCGGGGAAGACGTACCCCTTCAGAAGTAGGATTACAAAAGGACTTTTTACAAAAATCCTAACTCTACTCGGACTGTACAGATCAGACCGGTTTGACCGGTCGGCCTCGGCAGGTGCCAAATTTGCCTGACAACAATATTATTATTATTTCCACACCTAGGTGATGAGTACATGTCGTATCGCATGTTTGGTGAGGGTGCCAATTCAGACAATGTTCATGAAGATCCATATGATTTAATTTACCAGAACCTGCCAGCCAGACATAAATTGAGGAATGTTCTTGACTGTCGATACTGTGGTGCAAACAGATTTCAATAGCCCCTCGGATTTTGTTGCAGAAAAGGCAAGATACATATACACATACCAGAGGTTCCTACTGAAATAAAAAGATTGTTCACAAGTCAAGTGCATGATGATGCAAAATATTTCCGAAAACATATACGGTACTTCAACTCTCATTTCTCCTTCACCAGTCTTGGAGTTACACTTGATCGTAGAGTTAGCACTGCAAAAGGGATGGGTATTTATACATTTCGAGTTCAAGGAGGATTGTACCATCGAATGGATCACTTGGTGCCAGGTTCCCAAGGTCAAAGGCATTTGCAGCTATACTTTTATGATACGGAAGATCATACATTGGCACATAGAGCAAAACAGTCCCCTGACCTGGATATCAACATCATCCGAAATATCCTACAGATAGTACAGGATAATCCATATGTTCAGACTTTCAATAGAGTTGGTTCTATTCCCAACTTGGATGACTACTGTATTGAGATAAACACAGATGTCACACCTGACCAACGAAGATATAATGCACCAACCGCATCACAAGTTGTTGCTATCTGGATGGAAGGGAATGATCCACAAAGAAGTTTTGATAGGAGTGTGCTTGTATATGCCAGAGGGGACCAGCCAAGGTATATTAAAGCATATCATGGTTGCTATGACCCATTGTCCTATCCTATGTACCACCCTAGAGGGGAGACCGGGTGGAACCAATTGATGCATTGTTGATGCTCGCTAACGACTCATTTCAAGCATCATCTTGAGCCTAAAATCATGAGAATAAAGTCTATACCTGCATATGTTATCCAGAAAGAGCCAATTCCACGTTTTCTCTTAGAAATATTGCTATATTGAATTCAGGCAGAAATGCAGCTAAAATAGGCTTCAAGCGTCAAGATACAAACCCGACCATCAGAGCAAGCCATCAGCTCCTGCATGAGCGTATGAAAGACGAGCGTCAAGACTAGTGGTAGGAGTTATTGCTAACGAATTCCACAAAGTGTTGGTGTACATTTGTGTGCAGGTTACTCATGCTTGGAAATGAGAGGAGAATGCACCCCAAAAGCAAGGTGACACGTCATTGATTCGAGGCAACAAATTATTCTTGACGAATCAGACGTGTTCATGAGGATCTACGGGGCCACCAGAGCTACCAAATCGACTCAAGACAAGCCCAAACCCATATATATGACACGGGGGGGGGGGGCACTTAGCAGCCATCTGACCGAAGACCGGGCCAAACGGGCCCAACCCACGGTTGGCCGACCACCATGGTCGGTCAACCATGTGGTGGCGGCCCACGGGCCCCACCGACTCTCAGTGACACGTGGCATCTCATTGTTGGTGCTCCACGGCAGTTTGGCTTATTTCCCAGGCGAGATGAGGGTGATTCCCTCCTATAAATATAAGGGGAGGGGCTCTAAATGAAGACACCACAACATCTTGTTTTGAGTTCTCAATTGAGTGAGAGTTGTCTTAGGGGGTTTAGGAGTAGAGGTACTCAGGAGGGGCGCCGGTAATGACGCTCTTCTCCAAATTGTATCTCTACGAGAGTGAGGGAGATAGTCAGGGGAAGTGCCAGGTTTGTCGGCACTCTTCTCCGCTTGTACCTCGACGGATGCTTATTCGGTTGTAAGTATTCGAGACTTTCTTATCTAGAATTAGAGTTTAGATTGCAAGTTGTCATCTCTGCCTTGTATAAGTTGATGTGTATGCTTAGAGAGTAGCATTTGACTCTAGAGTTGGGCTCCGGATAGAAAAGGATAACCCTAATCGCCTCTAGAGTTAGTAGGGAATAGTGTAGACGTGGTGTAGCTGGACTATACCACTCAGTTGTCTGATAGTCCTACGGTTTGTAGAGGTAGCCGGTAGGTGGTGACAGCCCAGTTCGAGCCCTAGTAATCCTCCATGTTCGGATATCAGATAGAGCACGTATTATTGGAGCTATCGGCTTGTATAAGCCGGTCGAAACCAGTAGCTCAAACTATAACGGCGACGTGATCTCTTCTTCTGAACATAGATTCTAGATCTTAGAAAGTCCTCTCTGTCATATCCTCCTACACCAGTGTGCGTGTCCTTGGATGAGCCTGAACCTGTAGATTGTGTACTCACGTTCCCCAGTTGATACGATACCCTGGAATACTCTTGGGTGAAAGCTACAGCGGTATCCGTACGCTTGCGGATTTTATTCGTGATGTTACAAAGTACCAACAAGCTTTCTGGCATCGTTACCGGGGAATGGCAGCTACATTATCTTTGGACTCAGTCATCCTCATATCTTTTTTATTTTCTTCAATTCTACCTTAACCCCTGCTACCCATGCAGCAGCCATCCTTTTCACGGCTCTCTAACCCCAAGGGCAAGTTCTGGAAGCCATCATCCTCATCGAATCGATTTCTTTCGGCAAGCGCTGAACCCCGCCCTGCCTTCAAAGCCATGGTTCGAAATCGACCCTTCTCTGGAGCGATTAGTGAAGATCCTTGCGATCATTTGAAAGTGTTCGAGGAACTGTGTTCGAGATTGGTAATCCCAGGCATGACACAGGAGGCCTTGCGGTGGAAGTTGTTTCCTTTCTCTCTCACAGAGAGGGTGTAGCAATAGAACACCCGCACAATAGGAAGTATGTGCGGTAATTGGAAAGAGCTTCGAGCTGACTTTTGTCACTCGTTCTCTCGCGATAAACGCATAAACTCCCTACCGATAGATATCCTTGACTTCAAACAATTAGAGAAGGAGTCCATAGGTGCAGCTTGGGCTAGATTCTTATGCCTTTTGGCATCCAGCCCAGACTTGTCTCTACCCAAGGATGTATCATTGAACATCTTCTGCTCGTGTTTAGGCATGAAATCTGCCCTGAACCTCGACATCGCCGCCAGAGGTTCGTTTGCTCAGATAACTCCAATGGAAGGAAGAGAGATCTTAGATTTTCTCACGCCCGACCCAGGAACACCAGGGGAAGAAGAAATTCGACCTTCGAAGTCCTGTTTTTGATTCGAGGATGCACCTTTACGAAACATCCAAAACATCTCGAATCATCTTAGGCACGAGGAGCCTATGAAATCGATGTGTGTTTATGAGACCCTCGATATAATTTCCCGTCGTACACCCGTAATGGATTGGCCAAAGGAGGCAAAGCGTGTTTCCGAAGCAATTTGGATTAGCCCAACCTCTGTAATGTAACACCCTAATTTAAATTTCAGCATTAAATAATAAATTGGCTTTATTTAATTTTCTAAGGTTTATTATGATTAGCCTTGCATTTAATTAATTTTTGTTTCACAAGTAATTAGAATTTATTTTAGGTTAACTTGTTTGTGCATTCATGCTGGTGCATGGTTTTCATTTTGCTTGAGTGGCTAGGCTTGAATTCAAATTTATTTGAATTCAAATAGGTTTAGTTTGGTATGAAATAGGAAATAGAAAAGGAAAAGAAACAGGAAAAGAAATCAAACCCAGCAGCCCACCACCTCCTCCTTACCAGCCCAGCCCGTTCTGCCCCCGCGGCCCGTTTCCCCGCGCTCAGCCCGGTTCGCCTCGCCTTAGCCGCGCGCGCGCTCCCTCGAACTGACACATGGGCCCCACCCGTCAGCCAGCCCAGCGCCCCGCGTCTACACGCGCCCGCGCCCAGCTCGGTGCCTGTCACGCCGGCCCTGCATGTCAGCGCACCCGACCACCACCCCGCGCGCATCACCCCCTTCCTCTCTCTGACAGAGCAACCCCGCATGTCAGCTTCTCCTTCCCTTTTCATCCTTGTCGCGCAAACGGCTGCCATGATCCTCGCCGAGGATTCCGCCGCGACTTTCCCAAGCCCGCACGCCGAGATCCCCGGAACCCTCCTTAAGTGGCCGTGACCCTCTGCGCCCTCCTCCCATCCCGCAGCCGCCGCACCAAACCCTAGCCACCCCGCTGCCTTGCCCCGCCGCGCAGCACCCTCTGCTCCGCCGTGATCTCACCACCCACAGCACCCCAGTCTCCAAGAGCCACCGCAAAAGCTCCACCCGAGCACCAGGAGCGACCCTGCGGCTACAATCCTCGACCACATCACCTGCAGCGGCCGGAATTGTGCTGGACGCCGCCGCAGGTAAGTCGGCCCGCCGCCCCGATTTCCTCGCCGCCGGTAACCCTTACCTCGTCCTGACCCCTGGTACACCTTCGCAGCACGTCGCCGTACCTGCCCATGCAGATCCAGGCGCCCGGAGGACCACTGCAGCACCCCGTCCGCGAGCTCTGCCTCCGTTCCGCCGCCGGTCAACGTCGCCATCGACCCTGCCCGGCCGTCCAACACGCTCTGCACCTCGGTGAGCATCAGCGTCCCCTCTTGACCCTTTTGCACACTCAACCTAGCTCCGGAATGGCCTGCACGCCGCACGCTGGCGAGCACCGCCGCGCAGACCCGCCACCGCCACCGCGCACGCCGCTCCGAGCCTTCCCTAGCCCCGCTAAGGCCATAGGTGGATTATGCATGGTGCGTAGTCCATCCTAGACCCAAAGCCCGGTCGATTAGAGCCCGGGAACACCCGAAACACCGAAGTCCGGCGAGTTCCCAAGCCGCGCCACCGCGGGAATTGGTTCCCCGGCGAGCTCCACCGCCGCCCCTGCGCCCAGTTAGGTCCGAGCCGTTCGATCTGAGACCGACGCTCGAGATTAGATCCAATCCAGATCGGGTCCGGATCGTCAGATCCAAAACCGACGGCCCAGATTAGAAGATACCCCTTCGGCCTTACCTTTTTGCTAAAGAGCCCTCAGACTTCTCCGAAATAAACCCGCAGTCCATGCTAGTTGAAAAATAATTCCATATAGGCCCTGTTTTTAGCGTTTAGGCCCCTGCGTTTTCCAGAAATAGAAGCCGCCGTCCACCCCTGGCAGTTTTACGTGCTAACCCCTGCAGCTACGGTTTAATCATGTTTAGGTCCCTAGTTTTTGCACAGAAGCCCCTGGAATCCCTGTTTTCTTGCAGTTTTGCCCCTGAACCTTGTTTTAGCCCTAGTTTTCGCGTTCTAGCTCCGTTTTAGGTGTTCTTTATGTCCACGCGATCGTTGTAACACGTAGAATAGGTCTAGATCAGTTTTGTTTGCTATTTTTTTGTATTGTTGTACTATTTCTTAGTGTTTGCCTTTGTTTGCATGTATGTGTATGTGCTGGACTTGTTTTGGCGTTGCGATCGTGAGTAGACGTTGATCAGTGGGAGGAGTACCAGGAGCCAGCTTCCGCGGGACACTTTGAGCAGTAGGAACACTTTGAGGAAGGCAAGTATAACATGAACACCACCTATCACTTTTAAATACATTTTCATACTGCATTTTAATACTGTATGCCTATAAGGATTTCCTAGCCACATTTATCCTTTATATATCCCTTGGGTTGCATTCTGGTTAGTTGTGCTAGGTGCCGCGCTATAACACACTTGGTCATTTTTAATTAATTTGATTAATGGTATATGCAACTTAATTCTGAGAGTGGCCCTCTGTGTTCTATGCTTGAGTGGCTCACGTCTCGTTAAAAATTGGTTTTTCTAGAAACTTGGTTTAGGGGCCAGCACGGTGCTTAGTGCTTGGTTGGCCACTCTCCATAAGGACCGGTTCATAGATCGACAACCTGGGACAACAGCGCTACCACAAGACTGGAATGGGATGGTCTTGGTTTACTAATTAGGTCTTTTTGGTTTGGAGTAACTTACCTGCGAGGCAAGGGTGGTAAGCTTCTATGGCCCTCGTACTGAGTGGCCTCGTCTGTGCTACGTGTCTTGACGCCCACTAGACCTGCTCCATCATCGCCGATCCAACCCTCGCGGTTATTCCTTACCAACGAGATTCTTTGTAACAGCCTCGTAGTGTGCTTGCTAGCCATCTCACCTAAGGAAGTGTGACGAACAACTAGCGTAGCTCACGACTTGTGGGTAAAGATGTGCAACCTCTGCAGAGTGTAAAACTGGTATACTAGCCGTGCTCACGGTTATGAGCGGCCCAGATCCTCCTTTTGATTAGTGGGGTTATCTTCCTTTGATTAGGGGGGTTCCCCGGGTGGCTTGGTTTGGTTTGGTTTGGTTCTCAATAGTTCATAATTTAATTTTGATTAATTACTATGTAACTGGGTTATGGTAATTTCATCAACTTGTAGTAATTAGCTTTAATAAAATTTTGCCAAGATTAAAAGCTAATGCAGTTGAGTCAGACAACCTTAGAGCCTCATAGTTTTTGTTATACTTGTTGAGTACAAGTTGTGTACTCACTCTTGCCTACTCTACCCTTTTTCTCTTGTTCTCTTTGGGGACACCCTACTGCTGCTCAGTTCCCGGCGACGCAGAGGAGTTCACCCGGAGCTACTAGGAGTACGAGGACTTCTAGGCGTTCATCTCCCAGTCGACGTCCCTATGGCGCCCAGCTTCCGAGGGTTCCGTACCTGTTTTACGCTTTCGCATACTTTGTATCAGACATTTTGTCATTTATGTAATAAATAACATTCGTACTCGCTTTATTATATCTTTTTACGTGATATGTGCTGTGATATACTGTTCATTCTATTGTATATACGTGTGACTTGATCCTGGCACGTATATGATTGCTCGGTTTATGTCCTTTTATAAACTGGGTGTTACATGCAACTATCACTTGTTCTATGAAGGGAAATATCGTAGAAGCTCTTCATGACCCTGTTGCTGAGGTTTGTATCATACCTGAGTGCCTCTTGGATACTCTTGTGGGTAACAAACCTCTAACCCCAACCGACAAGTACTTTAAAAGTCCATCCGGATTGTACTTTGAATGTCGGGGGATTGCAATGGACGTGCCTATCACCATAGACAAAATCAAGGAGCATTTAGAATTTCACATCTACGATATCCTTGATTTTTATCTTCTCCTAGGCCTCCCACTAGAAAAACTTCTGGCACCTCATGGGAGCCTAGATGAAAAGCTTAGGGAAAGCGACTCGGCCACTACTACTCCTCGTTTAGAAAATCTTTTGGCAAAGCCTCTTCCCAAGCAAAATCTACTCAAGACGATGGTGCATACAACTTCGTTCCAATCATCCGAGCCCGTATTCTTGGAAGATGCAGAATCCTCTAAAGAATACGACTTGGAGGGTAGCCTTCACTCTTGTGAAGATGAACGTTCATCATCACTCTTGACCGAGTTTGAGCCTCTTTCCGCTGGCCTAGAATATGTTGTTCTCGACCATGATCGAGAATCAACATCAACAATTCACTATGAATCTCTTGAGATGGAGAATCAATGGGCCATGGAATTTTGTGAGGCGTCGACTCTAGAGTCCAAAGAAAAGGGTTCCACAAATGAGCACGGGAGTTTCACTCTTGAGATGCCACAGAAACAGTGCTCATTCAATACTACTCCAAAGTCAGGCATGCTTAGTGCACCGTTCACACACGAGGACTACAACCAACTCAAGGTCCTCTTTTGCAAAATTTTTAGAAGGTTGGTTGTAGATGTATATGTTTATTGTAAATATTGCAGATTTCGTGGGTGCTGTTGATGGTCCTTAAGTCAAAAATAAAGCCGTCAACTCCTGCATCTTTTCTTAACATTCCAACCATCAAAAGTAGTTATAGGGCTTATTGCTAACCATTTCCTCAAGTTTTGGTGATTCTTGGATTGCAGGCACCCATACACGGAATAAGACAAAAACATATAAAATATGCAACATAAATGCACATAATATCTAATCCTGCGTCACACTTAGAAAGAAGGGCCCACAAGTCAGAGAAAACCAATGAACAAAGCTTGGCACCGGCGTAATACTCAAGAGGGCCCACCTAACAGTCACTCATCCAAAGGCAGCCAGGTGGGGCCGGCTGAACCCCTGGTTCGGCCGAACCTGGACGGGTTCCCAGCCCCCTCAGCCTTGGAAGGAAGGTCGCCACCACCATCCCAACGTCGGTTATCAATGTTCTCGTGCTTATCTCAACCAGAAACGACCTCTTCACACTATATAAGGGCCTCCACACACCCTCTCAATGGATCCATTCTCTCTCATTCTCATACGCAAGGAGGAAAAGTAGTAGTAGTGCTCCACTTGTATCATTAGAGTAGGGAGTGTGCGAGGTGGAGGATCGGAGAAGAGCCGGACGTGTCGGCCTCTCTTCATCTTGTACTTCGACGGATACGAGTATTTGAGTAAGTATCCGGAGTTCATCTTCTGTTAAGTTCTTGGTTTAGTATTCTTAAGTTATTCTTTCATTTACGGTTTCATCGTCCGTTCTCGTAACGGATACTCTAGTAGAGGGCCCCTGATAAAGACGAGTAAACCCTGCGCAACGCTAGAGTAAGTAATCGAAGGCTTAAGAGTGGTGTTTAGGCTCTAGATTATCTTTTGTTTGCCTCGTGCTCCACAGTATTGCGGGGTAGACCGTGGGTGGTGATAGCCCCGTCAGTCCGCTATGAAGTTGCTTCGTGGTTAGTGCACTCCCCTGTCCGGGTACGGCGTAGAGCAACAAGCCGGAGGACCCTAACATACCTGGGTCAGACCGGTGCCCGAAGTAAACGAGTGACAAACCTAAGTCTACCTTACCTTGATTCTTATCCTTAGATAAACCACACAACCCGAAGCTCTCCTACTTCTCATTCTCCTGGGTTATTCTAGCTAGAAGATCAGTGCACCTCTGTTCCCAATGAAATTAGGATACCCTGAATACTCTCCGGGTGAAGTGCTACAATGGTATCTTTCGTGCGCTTGCGGATCTTATCTGTGAACGTCAAGAAATACCAACAAGCATTTCTGGCGCCATTGCCGGGGAACAGTTGCTGTAGTTATCTTCGAACCTAGTTGCTCGTGCGTCTTTTCTTTTATCTTTTATTTTCTTTTTGTCCTTATTCCATGGACACCCTTTCTATCCACCAACTCTCTGCTCCCCCGGGCGAGTTCTTAGAGCCACCACAGTCATCCAAGCCAATCACAGCTTCTGGCTTTGAACTTCACCCTGGCTTCATAGCCATGGTTTGGGAACAACCCTTCTCAGGATATGAGCTTGAAAATCCTTACCACCACCTACGAGAGTTCGAGCAGATGTGCTCTTGCTTGTCAATTGCAAGCATGGCACAAGAAACAATTCGGTGGAAGTTGTTTCCTTTCTCCCTTGCTGAGAAAGCGAAACTATGGTACACCCATAACGTAGGAAAGGTAAACGGAGAATGGGAAAGAATTGCGAAATAGGTTTTGTCTTGCATTCTTTCCCATTTCTCGCATCGCTTCCCTACAAAAAGAAATCCTCGACTTTTGTCAGGATGAGAAGGAAACCCTTGGTACAACCTGGGCTAGATTCACACAGCTTACACATGCCAGCCCAGACTTGTCCATTCCCGACCATGTGCTGCTTCAACATTTCTAGTTGGGGCTGAATAATGAAACAGCCCAACAGCTTGATATCACTGCTGGGGGATCTTTTGCCTACAAAACCACGTCCGAAGGGATGGCACTCCCGGATCGTATCCTAGAGAACACTTCCTTCACAGAACCTCTCCCAGTAGTTGCACCTTCAATCCAGGAAGAAGCTCTGGTAGCTGAGTCCATGCATTCCCTAACTACCCATGATGACTCACCAGCCAAACCTTCTCCCAAACCAGAAGACCCAGAGGAGGAAGAAGTCCTTCCTCCAGAATTCCCATTCAATATTGAGGAGCATATACTCTAAGACTTTGGCAATACCACATTATATCCCCTCCAGAAAAGGCCACCAGTCCCTCTAGACCCTCCAAGCAGTCTCGATAAAGTTTTCCTTAAAGAGACCATAAAGAGGGTAGCCGCTGTCATGAATAGCAAATGGATACAAGAAGGGGAGACTTCATCTGAAATAATTCAATTTCACGCCCCCTCCTTGACCATGCCATGTTTCATAGAAGGGACTGCAGTCACAGCCTTTTACAATCTCACAGTTGGGGTGAACGTCATTTCTACCTCTTTCGCTTCCGATCACTCGGGTGAAAGACGTGTTACTCCAACCACGAAATTCCTTAGAACCGGACCACGCTGCATTATAAAAGGGATTGGGATTATGCACGATGTTCCAATTTGGCACATGAAAACGGAGATCGCTCTAGACTTTCATGTCTTCGAAGTCCAAGACTTCGACATCCTCATAGGGCATCTCGTAGAAAAGCTTTTCCAAGATATTTCTACTCTAGGGAAACTAGAAGTATCTCTTGGGGGAAGATCTTACACCTTGCCCATCGGCCAAAGCACGAACTCCTTGGCCAAACCAGCTCCCCAAGAAGAACCATTCAAGGAAGTGTTGGCGGTCATGCCCGTTGATACCTCTAAACCCTCCTTAGAGCAAGACGCTGAGCTGTTCATCCAGGAGGAGGATGACTTCGAGGAAACCCTTGAACTACCCATTCATGAACAGCCAACACGTCCTTTTATAGAGCTAAAGCCTCATCCCACTAGCCTGCACTTTGATTATCCTGATCATAATCAGGATACAACCATGATCTTCCACGATGAACCTCTTGAGACAGAGAACCCTTGGGCCAGGGAATCTGCAAAGGTACTATCTCTGGAGTGTGAAGAAAACGGTTCTATAGACGAGCATGGCAGCTTCATCCTAGAATCACCAAAACCATGCTCTTTTAGCACCTCTCCAGAGTCAGCCACTTGTTGCGCCACGAATGCCTTCACGAGCTGCAACCTCCTTATAGCACTCTCTAGAAAAAAATTTAGAAGGATGGTTGTAGATGCCTTTGTTTATCGTAAACATTGTAAATTTCGTGGTTGCGCCATCGCACTAACCTTGCAGCTTAAGCACGATCGACGGATGGTGGTGAAGGCGGGGGTTACATCACCAATTGATAGCTGCTGGAAGAAGCCCCCATGGTCAAGCTCGTGACCTTAAACGAAGCGCTGCCGGGAGACCGCCCAGATTATCAAAAAGAAAAAAAGGAGGAGTATATATAGTATATAAAAAAATTCCTTCTTTATAATAAGCATGAACATGTTTTCAATCTAGTATGCACCTTTGGATATTCTTGGCCCTAACCAATGCAGGTTAAGATTGAGAAGAACAGGGGACATACGATGACCGGAAACATGGGGGCTGCATCAACACTTTGGTACATCTGTGATGGAGCACATTCTGAAGAAGGCACCAACACCACACACTTGATTTAGTGTCATACGACGCAAAAGTCCAAGTGTGGGGGAGATTGGTAAATCACCCCGCAATAAGATCCATCCATACCAAGGTTGGTATTAGCCTGCTCTTCTAAAGAAAAATAAAAAAAGAAATGAAGAAAAAGAAGGGAAACAAAAAAAAGAAGAAAAAAAGGAGAGAGAAAAAAGTGGTATATATATAAAAGGGGTGTGAGAAAGGAAGGAAGTGAGAGTGAGCCAGCTAGCTCAAAGGTTGTCTTGTGTGCACACCTTCAATCTGTAGCATTACACTTCAGCAGAAAAACATTTCACTGCCTGCTCCACCCAACCTTACTCTCGTGCGCTGGCAAAGCCTTGCCATAACTCTCATCCACTGCCAGCTTTGCATAGCATCACTAGCAGCCCCAACGCACGCAAAGAAGAGGAATGTTCCTCTTATGATCCGGGGCTTTGCTACTCCACATCGTTCGGCACATGCTCATATGTAAAGAAAGGAGACGTACCTTGCACCTCCAATTCCAAAGCATTGTGCCAACGGATCATGCCACCAAGGTCAATGGTTTCTACACGCTGGCTATGTGTACAACCTAGCCTTGTTATTCGCCTGAGTAGGGATGGTCTGAGTGCTCTCCTCCGCTTCAAGCTCACATCAAAAGGAGGAATCGTCAACAACCATATGCTACCATGCCACCAATGCAGCAACTCCATGACTTCCATCCATATATGCTACTGGTAAGTATGCTCAGGTATGTGCTAAGGTAAGTCAATGTTCATCAATCCTTCACTCTTATTTATCTCCTTTTGAACATAGCTTGATTTTACAAGATGCATACAACTTTTGCCTATTTTTTGGTATGCTCTGGTTTAAGCCTCATGATTAGGATCTTTAATCAAATGAGACTTCATGTCAAATTTGATTAATGACCCATCAGAGTTCATACTTTCATAGGTATTGGATGTATATATTTTGCGGACTAACCCCTGCAGGCCAGATTTCAAACAGATGGGAAGTCCTGAAGCTAAATTCATACTGGAGGTAAACCAAGGCTCGAGATGTACTTCAAAAGAAAAAAATGCACAACGTACAAAGGAGGCACAAATCACCTTTCAAGGTGCACTGTGAGTATTTTGCCAAAATGCCCCGTTACGTTCATGCAGTTTTATCCCAGCCTTGTTTATGTTTTTCTAATAAAAATAAAAATAAAAATTGGTGAACAACAATAAATACCCTTTGAAAAAAAAGTATATCTCTCTCTTGAAAAAATGATGAAATAAAATAGTGGCAAAACAATATGGGATCCATGGCTTTTGAACCTCCAAATCTGATTTTTCCTTAAAGCATAGATGTGAACAACTAATCTCAAGGCAAAGATGAAATCCATTCAAAAACTTCTTTAAACATGCCTCGAGTATTTGTTGTCTACTAACCTTTTGCAGGGAATAAAAAAGAAAACAACCAAGGAGTAGCATGCAGCAACCAAATACTCATACAACACTCCCTAGTTCCATGGAGGACCGGTGCACGAGGTACTAAGCAGAACAAAGTGCAAAGCTTTGCTTCACGAAGCTTAGCTATTGCATTATCGTTCATGCTAGGTAAGTTCTTTCAGGTATGTAATCCCATAACTCATGCATCCTCAAGTCATGCTTCCACCTTGCTAAGTTACCCATCACGCCTAGCTTGCCATGAAAAAAAACATAGAGGCAATAAAATAAAAAAATAGAATATAACTAAAAAACAAAATAAAAGAAATTTAGACTTCTTCAAAATTTATTAAAAGTTTAGACTCCCCGGTGTTTTCAATCGGTAGAGTCCTTGCTTGTTTCCACTTTTGTTTTGTTGAATAAAAGCATGTACAAGAATAAGTGTAGGGGGAGATCTCTCAAAAGCACAAGGAGCAAACTCACTTGAGATCTCTCCCCCAACATCACACGACACCGATAGACTAGCTCCAAGCAACATGCCTAAGATAGGACCTAGCAGGCCAACTAAAGGGTCGGCTGGCCCCCCGAGGCCCGCCAAACTCCTAAGGAGGCCTGTACAGCCCTTCTTCATCCATCACATTGGTTTGCTCTACTAAACTCACACATCCCTATTCAAATAAATTCTGATCTAACACGGAAGAGTTCTCATTCATTACCGATCACTATAGAACCGGTATCCATACAATTCCCGCCGTATGTACAATGTTAAGCATACGCTATGAAAATAGCGTATTGACTGAATACCGTCGTAGACAGGAAATTAAATTCCAATTCTAAGACCTTTACTCCCAATATAATCAACCGATGGTTGGTATATTGGTAGCAGCTCAAGTAGGCCACTGCTTGAGCTCAGCGTTCGGCTCGCATCACTGACGGGAAGGTCAAACTCCCTCAGCTGACTGGGGATACTTACCGTGCTTGCCTTCACGTAGATGCGTCATTATAGAATTTAAGTATTGAATTGAAATGCTGAAAGTAATGTGCTGGAAATCAATCATATCATATAAGCCACCTTGACCATACCCTTAATTCTTTAGGGCTTTACGTTCTAGACTCTTCCTTAATCATCCAACGCAATTTTTTTTGCAAACTTCATATTTTGAAGTCAAGTTTTAAGGGTTTGTTGTTAGAAAATCTTGTTGTAGTTCTGGTATGCTGCTTATTTAGCTCTGATACCAGATGTGGTGGAACCACCCCAAAATAAATCGTCTTGAGTGCGCTAACCATCATCGCTAGGCAACTCTGATCCAACTCGCACAAACCTCGGCAGTTCCCCACAAAAAATCTCGATAAAAGCCATGTTAAACCTGGATCGAACAAGCAACAACTCACATGAAGGCGAGCCCAGAGATTACAATAACACGCATTTCATACATCACAGTCTTGCAGCGAAACTTTAAAATTATTACAACCCAGTGCTGAAATTAAGACATGTACTACAGAAGTCTTATCTACAACAGTTCATCAGAGTTCATTATTGCAGTGGAAGGATGAAAATACGATAGCTAACGATAATATGATGTCACGATGAAGCCTGTACGAGACATCAATCTGTAGACGTAGAGTCAGCGTTAGCTGCGGAAGCAACCCACTCCACAAACCAACCTAGAGGTAAAGCAGTTAAACCAGCAAACATATCTTCAAAAGCAATACCTGAAAATAAAGTCACAAGGCTGAGTATACTAATACTCAGCAAGGCAACGTCAATGGATATAACTTGGTACGCTTAACCAGACATGCAAGGCTTTTTCACTGGAGGAGTTTGTTTTGCCGAAAAAACATCTAACAGTACATCCTTACTTTTAGATTTTAACTTTCATAATTCTAGTTCAATTAGCCATTCTAGGTGTGCATCTATCTCTAATCATCCATGTTGGAAAGCAATTAATCATCCATCCATATTCATCATCATCATTGTTCCACTTCTTACTCTATGTGTCAAAAATGTTAAGCAGTTCCAAACTGTGAGAAGCGGATGATTCAAATCGAGTTTCTTAACCTTACAGGGCAAACCTAACACACACACATGGGGAGCGAAATCACCCACGCAACTCATCCCCTTTCTTCTCGTGTTGTGGGATAGGCCCACTGCCCTTGACTACAAAGTACGCAGACTCTGTACCCGCATATTAGCTAGATGGAACCAAAGTAAAGATGGTGGGGAGGTATGTCCCACGCCACGGTCCAATTAGGTATTGAGCTTACTGATTACCATATTCTCAGCATGTGGCTAGTACGTTCAAATGCTTAACAAATTTGACCACACACTGCGGCCTTAGCATCATTTCACTACATAGACGGGGCAACTACATCGTACCATGGCCTTGCCCGTAAATCTTATAGTTGCAGTATATAACAAGTCAGAACCTATAATCTCGCGAGAGGCAGGAAACCACTCGACTTTTACCGGTCCTAATTAGCAGCGCAACTAATCGAGCTTAACCCTAGGTAGTCAGTACATGAGAACCTAGGATCATGCATCTATGGTTACAATCAACTCCTGGGAACTTAAATGCACAGATAAATAAATTACAACATAGATTACATAAACTTGAAAATAATAGGTATTTAAATGCACCGAGGCTTGCCTTCTTGGGCACTGTTAGCCTTAGACTCTTCTGGACGTTGGTTCGGGTCTTTGGCAACTTCAGTTAGACTCAAATTAGCTTCACACTGCTCATTCTCGGACTCGGGAATCAACTCATACGTTCCATCGATGAGAGTGGTCGATTCTATACTGAATAGCACAAGCTCTCAGCATATCCTCCAACACCTGGTTGGTCCTCTCCGTCTGCCCATCTGTCTGAGGATGATAAGCGGTACTGAAGCGCAGCTTCGTATCCAAAGAATCATGAAGCTGCTCCCAGAATCGTGAAGTGAACTGAGACCCTCTGTCTGATATAATCTTCTTGGGCACACCATGCAAGCAGACAATCCGAGAGATGTACAACTCTGCAAGTCTAGCACCGGAGTAAGTAGTTGTAACACCTCAGGTGTTAGCACATTTAAATACAATCAATGTACCTTAGTTAAAGTTAAAAAGAAAAATTTGAGAAATTAATTCAAAGAGAAAGGATCAATTAAAAGACAAATCATACAAAAGAAATTAAAGGAAAAAGAAAAAGGAGTGAAAAGCTACTTCAAAAATGTGCACAAAATTTTTGTTGGCTCATGAGAGGTGTTTCAATTGACATGTGCTCAATTGAACTTCAGCCAAAATCAAGTCAAAAACTAAATAAAACTAAAGCCCTTTTTTGCAAATATGCAAATGTACCAATAGTTCAAAATGTGAGTTTCAAATGAAAATTTGCATAACACGAAAGTTGTAGATCTTGAAAAGTTATACAAAAGTGGTATTCAACACTTTTCCTTTTGAGTCCTCCAAATAGGAGATAATTTCAGTTCACCGAGAGGTCCCTGGAATTTTCAGAAATCGCAAAAGAGCCCCCATCTCCATCTCTCTCTCCCGGCTGGCTCTGTTTCGCCCGCCGCCCGCCGTACGCCGCCGGTGGACTTCGTCCACCGCGCGCCCGCGGCCAAATGGACCCAGGAAGTCCCCCAGCGCCACCTGGCCCGCCCCTTGGCACCTCCTCACGCGCACACGCGTCCCAGGCCGCTCCCCGAGCCGCCACGACACCCCCCGCCCTGCGCCGCGCCGTTGCAGCTCCGCCCGCTCGCCGTCGTGCGCCCCCGACCCAAATCAACCTCCCCCAGTCGCTACATCCCTCGCCCAGGAGCTCCTTGGCCTATAAAGACCCCCAGAGCTCCACTGTCGCGCCCCTTCTCCTCCTTCTTCTTCCTCCCGCCGCTCCGCCATGGCCGCCGAGATCCAGCTCGCGCGGACCGGCTAGCCCAGCCCCACATTGCCCCCTCCGACCACCGCAATAGCTTCGCCACCTCCTAGATACGCTCCACGCGCGCGGAATCGAACCCAAACCTCCTCCCGACGCCGTTCCCCTTTTGCGCCGCCGCCGGCGAGCTCAGGCTCCCCGCGGACCGGCCAGCTCCGAAGGAGACTGAGCACAACAGCTACCCCAGAAGCTTCCACGAGCTCACACGGTGCTCGTGCGCGCCCTGTTCCTCTACCCCGAGCCCTCCTTCACCTCCAGCGCCGGCGAACCGAACAACCGACCCGCCATTGCCGCCGACGAGCTTGAACCCGTGCACCAAACGCTCGAACGTCGACCAGGGTAGGTGTTCCTCGAACCTTTCTCTCCCACGCGCCTCCCCGTGGCAGCCCCAGTAAGCCCTGCACCGCAGAACACCACCGGCAAGATGCCACGGCGGAGAAGGCCGGCGAAGGACCCGGTTGTAAATTGTTTTTTTCGTTTAAGGGTGTTTCTGCAAGTTTTTCAGTGTATACCAGTGAACTCCTAAAATGCGAAACAAATCACAGAAAAATCAAAAAAATGCAAACTCAACTGATCTGGATTCCTTGTAACAAGATCTACAAATTTTGTAACATTCACATTTGCAGAAACTCAACCGAATCTAATCTAGGGAAAAGAATAAGAAAAACCACCTTATGCATGTTCATGAAGTTATGCCCATCAAATGACCTTGATTTTTGGATATGTTGTCATTAAGGGAATTTTAAGATCACAGTAAAAAGATGGCACCCAACCAAAGCAGTATCATATGGGAACAATGAAGATTCTCTAATCTGTTGTTAGCTTTTTCGATTTAATTCAGGAAAATATACACATGAACTTGCTCTGAAAATTTTACTACAGGCTTGTGCCACTGAATCCCAGCTAATATATAAATTTCAAATTTATTAGAGTTCATGTGCTATATACCATGATTTATGCTGGTTTAATCAACTTAATTCCTCATATATAGTTCTTATGCTCAGAAAAATCTATATTTATTTCTGGAGTCTCTTTTTAGCTCTGTGTTCCTGTCTAAAAATTTTGAGCTGCAGTTACTGAGTTTTGCTTTATTGAATAATCATGCTTAGCATCTTAGGGCTAGATTTACTATTTTTGTTCTGAGTAATCTACAATGTTTCTGATCATTATTTTTGGGCAAAATCTTGTCTAGAGTATGCTATACCTGTAATAAAAAGTTCATAAGCAATACTGGTTAAATGCACCTTGAGAAATTTATGCAAACTCATGCTAAGTTCACTGAATAACTAACTTATCATAGTGAGTTAAATATTGAAAAATTTTCTGGAGTATGTTTAACTCATGGCTAGTCTCTGGTAAAAATTTGAGAGCCATATCCCTAGTAAAAATCTCTGTAGAATTAATCTTAGTTAAAAGCTTGCTGTTTTTGTTCTTTTTATTACCTCAGTTACATAATTGAATAAAATCTGGAAAAATTTCAGTGCTGAGTAAATACTATGAAGTTTCTCTCATAAAATTTGTAGGACCAGAACCCATATTAAACGTTCTGTACAAAAAGATGAAGTAACTAGAGTGATCTACTTGCATGAATAGTTATAGTTTTTGCTTTATGGTTAAATGCTGAAATCTATACCATAAGTACTTATTTTGAATATGGGTTACTTTGGTGTTTCCTCACTAGCTCATTAGTGAATTTGGGTTGTTACGAAATAATGAAAGCATGCTATGTATTGAAATTAAGAATGGAAACCAAAACCCCACTCATTCATGGAGAAACGTAGTTATGTTTACTACTCTATAAATGACTGCCCATGAAATAAACTGTTGAGATCATCACTAAAGTAACTTTTGTTGGACTACAACTTTATCGTGAAGGAAAGAAATTGTTATCCATGAATAACTCATAATCTCGCATTGCATATAGAAACGGTTAATCTCGCGGACGGTGACTACGAATTGGTGCCCGCGGACTCTCGTGCGGAGCAGGAGGTTAATCTGAACTGTACTAACTTGTTTCAAGACCTGGGCCAAGCCCCAGAGGCTTTTCTGCCTGACGGTGCCCAAGAAGGCAAGCCCCGGAGCATAATCCCACTATTTTTCCGAATTATCATTCTGCTATCTATTTATTAATGTATGGTAATAGTTGGTTTTCTGCATTTAAGTTCTCTAGGCGTTGATCGAAAACCCTAGATGCATGATCCATAGGAACCCATGTTTGATACCGGACCTTTTTATCGACTAGTTGCCATGCTAAATAGGTACGGTAGAAGTCGAGTGGTTTCCTGCCTCTCGCGAGCAAATAGGAATTGTACTGACTTTAATTCCTGTTGAAATGTAAGGACAACGGGCGGGGTTGTGTAGTTGTGATACCCCGCTGGTGTAGTCAAAAATGGCTAAGGTCGCGGTGTGTGGCTCATTTCGTTAAGCGTTTGAAAGTACTAGCCACATACCGAGAAATATGGTAATCGGTAAGCTTAAGTACCTGATTGGACCGGCGAGTGGAACGATCTCGCACCCTCCTGGTAGAAGTAGGGTTTATTTTTATGTCGCGACGTACGGGTGCAGAGTGGTCGGACTCTGTAGTCGGGGAGGGTGTTCCGGATCCACGGACTGGAAAGAAAGGGGAAAAGTAGCGTGGGCGGGAGCGAAGTCGATCCCCATGCGTGTGGTCTAGGTTCCCCTGGCCAGGTTGAAACTCGATTCAGAATCGTCCGCCTCTCACGGCATGAGATTGCTTAATGTTTTCGGTCACATAGAGTAACAAGTGGAACATGATGATGATAATACTGCTGGTTGATTAAATGTTTGCTCTACCATGTTTGTGTAGAGTTAGTTGCAAATTTAGAATGGTTAATCCCACTAGAATCCGGCTAAGTAAAACCCGAAAGTAAGGATCAACACTTAGCGGTATTTTTGGCAAGCAAACCCCACCAACCAAAAAGCCTTGCATGTCTAGTTATCGGACTATGTTATATCCGGAGACGGGTCAGTCTTGCTGAGTATTAGTATACTCAGCCTTGCTTGTGGCACTATTTTTCAGGTACTAACTTTGAAGATCTATTTGCAAGTCTTACTTGGCCTTGTACTCTGCCCCCGGGTTGGTCTGTTGAGTGGGATGGCCCTTCAGCTGGTGCTAATCACCCTCCCGCTGAGTGACGCATTCGTACGGGCTTTATCGATGCGTCACGTTATCTCGCTAGTTATCTTTACTACTTTCGCTGAACATGAGACTTAAAGAATTGAGTAGTTGGAACTCTGCAGTACTTTGCTACTCTGAACATGGTTTGTAATAAATTTTCTTTCCGCTGCAGTCACTCTGAGATGTATGAAATGGTTTGTGTTGTAATCTCTGGGCTCACCTTCGTGTGAGTGTTGTCTGCTGATCCTGGAATAGCGTGGCTTTTATCGAGGCTTCACTCGAGGAACTACCGGTGAGTGCCAAATTGGGTCAGAGTTGCTTAGCAACAAAGATCAGTGCACCCGGGTCCAGTAGTTTTGGGTGGTTCCGCCACAGCTGGCATCAGAGCTCGCAGACAGCCTACCAGAGATGGCAACCTCGGTTTTCAAACCAACAATTTAAAACTTGACTTCAAACTACTAAAGTTTTTGAAAGAGTTTAGGACCTCCAAGGACAAGTCTAGGACGTAAAGCCCTAGGGAATCTTATGTGTATAATCAGGTGGCTTATTTTGTATGGCTAACTCCCAGCACATTACCTTTCAGTATTTAAATTCTGTAATTTAAATTCTGCAACTACATCATCGCCACGAAGGTATGCTTACTCAGTCAGCTGAGGGAGTCTGACCTTCCCGTCGGTGATGCAAGCCGAACGCTGGAGCTCAAGCAGTGGCCTACTTGAGCTGCTGCCCATATACCAACTTCGGTTGAATATATGGGGAGTAATGGTTCGAAATTGGAATTCAATTTCCCGTCAAAGACGGTACTCAGTCAATACGTTGTTTCGATAACGTATGCTTAACGTTGTCCATACGGCGGTAATGGTATGGATGCCGATTCTATAGTGATCGGTAATGTATGGGGACGCTTTCGTGAGTGCTGGCACGAAAGGTTCATTTTATATATTGTCAATCTTCTGCAGGTACGCTAACTCGAAATCGAATTATAGGCTATCTAGCTATATCGAGTAGCTATATAGTGAGAGACATAATATGTATGCCACCAAAGTCATTGCGTAAGACCAAGGTTACTTGGCAATTTTTCCTTGGTGAGGACGTATAGGTTCTGCATTCATTCTCAAAAAGGTTAGCAAATAACTCTCTGGAGAAATCGCAAGCAAATCAGCTAAAACATTATCCTAAGGAGTATCCAGAAAGTCTGCAACCTGGTTTCCACGAATTTTTACCTTCTGTTAAGTTACTCAAATCGACTTGGGGTAGTAAGACTAAATGATGTTTCCTAAGTTATCAAGATGCTGTAAAAATTTGAAAATTTTTGAAGCCTTCTAGCATGGTATTTGTATTTTTAGATCAACCCTGGGTAAAACTGTTAACTCTGAATAGTCTGTACAACTGAAATTTTTCGACCCTTATAAGTTGTTCAAACGAAAAATCGTTCAACATGAAAGTTGTAGAAAACTAATTGATGATCTTACCCTAAAAATTTGAAAATTTTTTGACGTCTGGGTTGAGAGTTATAGTCAAAATACAAACTCTCTGGACACTCAGCTTTCCTGGTTGACATCACTCTGAATACCTGAGCATATCACCCCCATGGAATCCGAATTGAGCTTAGTGATGACTAGATGAATCGTTCCTTAATATCAGAGGGATCTTGTGTAAATTTTTGAGAATTTTTGAAGTAAGTTATCTACAGTTTTGGCCATTTCTTTCACTGTCCAGAATTAGCAGTTCTTGTTACCATCAGCTGATCCATCGGTCTTTTGTTGGGACAGATGGAAGAGCTGCTGGTCGTTGACGCGCAGGGGCACGTGCACTCCGCTTGCCTGCACTGGGACGGGTTTCCCCGTCGTCTTTGGGAGCTTTTGAGTGCAGCCGGTTACCCCTAGCCACCGGTTTACGATGGCCACGAGTTTGTGGAGGACGGAGTTCGTCGCTGCAGTGTGACGATGGTGATTCCGCAGCACCCGCTCAACGGGTGGGAGCCGATCGTGACTCAGATGGTCGGTCACTACCTGCTGGACACTTGGGAGCTTACCGCCATGAGGGCGATGACCACTTTTTGCTCTTTTCACCCTCTGGAGGTGGTTCTGACTGCGTTCGGGTTGTTCACTGCACCTGACCCGGCAGACCCGCTTTGGCTCGACCGGATGGCACACGTGGACGTGGTTGCTACCCTTGACCCGGTCGGGGCACTTCGGACGACCGCGATGTGCTTGGACGGCCTTTACAGGCTTCACACTTACCAGAGTTACGCCGTCGCTTAGTTGGTGGATCACGCTCAGGCCTTGCACCTGGCGGTCCAGCTGAGAGATGGGCAGCTTCAGGAGGCTAGTACCGAGCTCGAGAGCAGGGCTACTCTTATCGCCCAGCTCCACGGCCAAGTTCACGAGCTTCAGGACACTGTGTCGGATCGTGACGCTATGATCAACTTCTTGGAGGACCAGTTTCACGACCTGCAGCTTGAGTTGGACGAGGCCCAGGGGCAGCTCCACGCGATACAGCACGCGCAGGATGCCCTTCACGCACCTCCCGACGAGATGCAGGTGGACGAGGAGGAAGAGCCCCAGGAGATCGAGGGCGTTTCAGAGATGGACTCCGAGGACCAGGCGCCGCAGCCCGCACCGGTTGAGGTTCACACTCCCGCGGCGAGCGAGGCATCGGTCAACATGTAGGCCGAGGCGCTGTTTCTTAGCTTTTGTAGACTCCTCTTAGTGTAGCCTACTTTTGGATCATGGCTACTAGGCTAACTTAGAGTTGAGTAACCCCCTTAGTACTGATGTTAGGAGTGACCAAGTAGAAATGAGAGAATGATGGATGTAATGAACCCCTAATGCTACTAATGTAAATTATCAGTGATCTGTGAAAAGCTGAAAGCAGCAGCAAGTTCGAATTTTTACCCTCTTTTCCTTTCGGATTTAGCTCCTGAGTTGAATACCAAAGTTGTTCCAAATTTCCTCGGGAACATGCTCGCAAAATTTCAGCCCAAACGGATTAGTATCGCGGGAGATAATCGCAAATTACAGAAGCTTTGTTTTCTGTGAAACAGAAAAACCAGAGGAGGAGTAAATGAATTTTTCGACTAACCTACTCTGGAAATCTGACTTTGTGATGACTACCAAAGTTGTAGCTCATGAAATTATCTATCTCCTGTAAAAATTTCAAGTTTATATCATGTACGCAACTCCAGTTATGAGCGTTTTTGTATCACTGGTTTTCTGCACGACGTGATTTAAGCAATTCTGAATATTTACATGTCATCTTGAGTTGAAATTCCCATTCGAGATGATGATAATGATGAATCTAATGCGAAAGTACTCACATTTCAGATGGTGGGATCGACTCGAGGCACCCCTAGTGGTTTTGGAGCCGGGGGGAATGGCGATCCACCTCCACCTCCTCCACCAGTGGGTATTGCTGAGGTTCTTGCCGCCCAGACGGAGATTTTGCGGCAGCTGGTTCAAGCTCAGCAACAACCGCGGGGTGGGCATCATGCTCATCACGCACAAGAGGCAAGCTACCAAGATTTCCTCAGCACTCAGCCTCCGCTGTTCAATAAAGCGGATGAGCCTCTGGACGCGGACGCTTGGATTCGCACGATCGAGTCCAAGTTTTCTCTATTGACTACTCCTTGTTCCGAAGCGAACAAGACTCGCTATGCCGCGCAACAGCTTCACGGAGTAGCTCGTATGTGGTGGGATCATTACCACGGGATGCTACCGGCTGATCATGTGGTGAATTGGGATGAGTTCAAATTGGCTTTTCGAGATCATCATATTCCAGCTGGACTTCTTGACCGTAAACTCAACGAGTTCTTGGCTTTAACACAGGGCACTCGTACTGTGGTGCAGTATGCCCAAGTATTTCATCAATTGTGTCAATATGCTGGACATCACGCGGACACCGACGCTAAGAAGCGTGAACGCTTCCGTCGAGGCCTTTGCACCAAGTTACAGGAGAGGCTAAATCTTGTCCGAGCAGACTCATTCAATGAATTGGTGAATATGGCTATATCTCAGGAGGATCTGATTTCTGCACACCGCGCTGAAAAGAAACGCAAGGCACCTGCTGGACCCTCGAGTGCCTCTGCACCGAGGTATCGTATTGTGCAAAATAACCCACCCGCACCCTCTCAGAAGGCCCCTCAGCCAGGGCGTTGGATTATTCGGCCTCCTCAACAGCAGCAACAGACTCGATTTGGGTTTCCTCAGCAAGCTCGAATTGCACCTCAGCAGCAGCAGAACGTCCCTAGGCCGAATGCTCAGCCAGCCGCTCGCCCCGATAATAATAACCGCTGTTTCAGATGCGGGAGTCCGGATCACTTTGCCAAGATGTGCCCCCAGGCGGGACAATCTCAAGGGCAGGCTTCTCGCAGAAATGATCAGCACAAGGGCAAGAGGCAAACCATTCAAGTCAGGCAGGGTCGACTTAACTTCACCAATCTTGCTGACCTTCCTGAGGGAGCACCAATCATGTCGGGTACATTCTCTATAAACCAATACCCCACTGTTATCTTATTCGATTCTGGTGCATCTCATAGCTTCATTAGTTCTAAATTTGGAGCAAGGGTTGGGTTAGATTTCTGTCACACAAAAGGGTCATTCATGATATCTACTCCGGGTGGTAAAGTCGCATCAAACCAAATCGTTCATAATGCGCCACTTAGTTTGGGTAGTAAAACTGTTCCTACCACTTTAATCTTGTTGCCACTAGAAGGTATGGACATTATTCTGGGAATGGATTGGATGAAAAGACATGGGGTAATGTTAGACATTCCTTCCCGAGCCGTTGAAATAAATTCTCCAACTCATGGTCATTCGGTTCTATATTTACCACATCATCAATGTCACAACTCTTGTGCCTATGCCATGAAAGATATTCGTCTCGAAGATATTCCGGTAGTCCGTGAGTATGCAGATGTTTTTCCGGACGATTTACCTGGTATGCCGCCAGACCGGGATATCGAATTTGTCATTGAACTTCAGCCTGGTACAGCACCTATTTCAAAAAGGCCGTACCGAATGCCGCCTAAAGAATTAGCTGAACTAAAAATCCAGCTACAAGAACTGTTGGACAAGGGTTTTATCCGCCCAAGTGCTTCACCTTGGGGCTGTCCAGCATTGTTCGTAAAGAAGAAGGATGATAGTCTGAGGTTGTGTGTCGATTACCGGCCTCTCAATGCGGTGACCATCAAAAATAAATATCCACTCCCCCGCATTGATGTACTGTTTGATCAGTTGGCTGGGGCAAAGATCTTCTCCAAGATTGATCTCCGTTCGGGGTACCATCAAATTAAAATCCGGCCTTGTGATATCCCCAAGACCGCCTTCTCAACCCGATATGGTCTCTATGAATATTTGGTTATGTCTTTCGGTCTCACCAATGCTCCGGCTTATTTTATGTATCTCATGAACTCGGTATTTATGCCGGAACTTGACAAGTTTGTCGTGGTCTTTATTGACGACATTCTGATCTATTCCAAAGATGAGGCAGAACATGAGCAACATTTGCGCATTGTTCTTCAACGTCTTAGAGATCATAAGCTGTACGCAAAATTTTCCAAGTGTGAATTCTGGCTGGACACAGTCAAATTTCTGGGTCATACTATATCTAGTGAAGGCATTTCAGTTGATCCCAGCAAAGTACAAGAAGTGATGGACTGGAAACCTCCTACTTCAGTTCATCAGATCCGCAGTTTTCTCGGCTTAGCGGGGTATTACCGCAGATTTATTCCGGACTTCTTCAGAATTGCTAAGCCCATGATAGAACTACTAAGGAAGGATGTCAAGTTTAAATGGAACGCAAAGTGTGATGAAGCATTCCATACTTTGAGAGCACATCTAACCACTGCACCAGTCTTGGCTCAACCTGACAACAATAAACCCTACGACGTTTATTGTGATGCTTCAGGCACTGGTCTTGGTTGTGTTCTAATGCAAGATAATCGGGTTATAGCCTATGCTTCCCGAGCTCTTCGGCCACACGAGCTAAATTATCCTACTCATGATCTTGAGCTAGCCGCAGTTATTCATGCTCTCAAGCTTTGGAGACATTATCTTATGGGCACTCATTGCAATATTTATGCCGACCATAAGAGTCTCAAATACATTTTCACTCAAAGTGAGCTAAATATGAGGCAACGAAGATGGTTGGAATTAATCAAAGATTATGACCTGGAAGTTCATTATCATCCAGGCAAGGCTAATGTTGTAGCCGATACGCTCAGTCGCAAGGTTCACTGCAATTGCCTTTCAGTGGAGTCGTACAATGACACATTGTGTGCTGAAATGCAAAAGCTGAAATTAGAAATCATCCCTCAAGGTTCTTTGAATCATATTTCGGTGGAACCGACACTTCACGACAAGGTCATCATGGCACAATTACAGGACAAAAGTGTTGGTATCATCAAGCAGAAGGTAGTAGAAGGTGAAAATAAATATAAGTGTTTCCGAGTGGACCATAAAGGAACTTTGTGGTTCGAGGATCGCCTAGTCGTTCCCAAGAATCCTGAGCTGCGGAAACAAATCCTGGACGAAGCCCATCTCTCTAAATTCTCTATTCATCCGGGTAGCACCAAGATGTACCAAGATCTCAGGCAAAATTTTTGGTGGACTCGCATGAAGAGAGAGATTGCCAAATACGTAGCAGAATGTGACACCTGTCAGAGAGTGAAAGCTAGTCACTTGAAAGTCGCCGGAACTCTCCAACCTCTACCAATTTCGTCTTGGAAATGGGAAGATATCAGCATGGATTTCATCGTGGGCTTACCAAATACTTCTCAGCATCATGATTCCATTTGGGTCATTGTTGATAGGCCCACGAAGACCACTCATTTTATTCCAGTACATACTGAATATCGAGCTAAGAGATATGCTGAAATCTATATTGATCGGATTGTCTGCCTACACGGTATACCCAAAACCATTATATCGGATCGTGGTCCTCAGTTTGTGGCAAAGTTTTGGGAGCAACTCCACGAGGCTCTCGGAACCAAATTAATTCGAAGCTCAGCTTACCATCCACAGACTGACGGACAGACCGAAAGGGTGAATCAAATTCTTGAGGATATGCTTCGAGCATGTGTCATCCACTATGACAAGAACTGGGACAAGTGTTTATCCTTGGCTGAGTTTTCTTATAACAACAGCTATCAGGCCAGTCTGAAGATGGCACCATTTGAGGTCTTGTATGGTCGACGGTGTCGAACCCCTTTGAGTTGGTCCCAGACTGGGGAACGTCAAATATTTGGACCCGAATTAGTGGTCGAGGCTGAGGAGAAAGTAAAAATAGTACAAACTAATCTCCGAGCAGCCCAGTCTCGGCAAAAGAGTTATTTTGATAAAAGAAGGGATCCTCTGAAGTTCATGGTTGGTAACCATGTCTATTTACGGGTGTCCCCAACTCGAGGCGTTCAACGTTTCGGAGTCAGGGGTAAGCTAGCACCTCGCTATGTCGGACCATATGAAATCATTGAAGAATGTGGACCTGTGGCTTATCATTTGCGACTTCCTTCACGGCTCGCCGCCATTCATAATGTTTTCCACATATCCCAACTCAAGAAATGTGTTCGAGTTCCTACGGAAATCATTGATCAACAGGAAATTTTAGTGGAGCCCGATCTCTCATATACCGAATATCCACTCAGAATTCTAGATCAAAAAGAGAGAGGTACTCGTCGAAAGGTGGTAAAAATGTATAAAATTCAGTGGTCTCATCACACTGAAGAAGAAGCCACCTGGGAGACGGAGGATTATCTTAATCAACATTATCCGGGTTTCCTTAGCCCTACCTCAGGTACATCATTTTCCCCACCTCAATTCAATCATCCAATCTCGGGACGAGATTCTTTTTAAGGGGGGTAGGTTGTAACACCTCAGGTGTTAGCACATTTAAATACAATCAATGTACCTTAGTTAAAGTTAAAAAGAAAAATTTGAGAAATTAATTCAAAGAGAAAGGATCAATTAAAAGACAAATCATACAAAAGAAATTAAAGGAAAAAGAAAAAGGAGTGAAAAGCTACTTCAAAAATGTGCACAATTTTTGTTGGCTCATGAGAGGTGTTTCAATTGACATGTGCTCAATTGAACTTCAGCCAAAATCAAGTCAAAAACTAAATAAAACTAAAGCCCTTTTTTGCAAATATGCAAATGTACCAATAGTTCAAAATGTGAGTTTCAAATGAAAATTTGCATAACACGAAAGTTGTAGATCTTGAAAAGTTATACAAAAGTGGTATTCAACACTTTTCCTTTTGAGTCCTCCAAATAGGAGATAATTTCAGTTTACCGAGAGGTCCCTGGAATTTTCAGAAATCGCAAAAGAGCCCCCATCTCCATCTCTCTCCCGGCTGGCTCTGTTTCGCCCGCCGCCAGCCGTACGCCGCCGGTGGACTTCGTCCACCGCGCGCCCGCGGCCAAATGGACCCAGGAAGTCCCCCAGCGCCACCTGGCCCGCCCCTTGGCACCTCCTCACGCGCACACGCGTCCCAGGCCGCTCCCCGAGCCGCCACGACACCCCCCACCCTGCGCCGCGCCGTTGCAGCTCCGCCCGCTCGCCGTCGTGCGCCCCCGACCCAAATCGACCTCCCCCAGTCGCTACATCCCTCGCCCAGGAGCTCCTTGGCCTATAAAGACCCCTAGAGCTCCACCGTCGCGCCCCTTCTCCTCCTTCTTCTTCCTCCCGCCGCTCCGCCATGGCCGCCGAGATCCAGCTCGCGCGGACCGGCTAGCCCAGCCCCACATTGCCCCCTCCGACCACCGCAATAGCTTCGCCACCTCCTAGATACGCTCCACACGCGCGGAATCGAACCCAAACCTCCTCCCGCGCCGTTCCCCTTTTGCGCCGCCGCCGGCGAGCTCAGGCTCCCCGCGGACCGGCCAGCTCCGAAGGAGACTGAGCACAACAGCTACCCCAGAAGCTTCCACGAGCTCACGCGGTGCTCGTGCGCGCCCTGTTCCTCTACCCCGAGCCCTCCTTCACCTCCAGCACCGGCGAACCGAACAACCGACCCGCCATTGCCGCCGACGAGCTTGAACCCGTGCACCAAACGCTCGAACGTCGACCAGGGTAGGTGTTCCTCGAACCTTTCTCTCCCACGCGCCTCCCCGTGGCAGCCCCGGTAAGCCCTGCACCGCAGAACACCACCGGCAAGATGCCACGGCGGAGAAGGCCGGCGAAGGACCCGGTTGTAAATTGTTTTTTTCGTTTAAGGGTGTTTCTGCAAGTTTTTCAGTGTATACCAGTGAACTCCTAAAATGCGAAACAAATCACAAAAAAATCGGAAAAATGCAAACTGAACTGATCTGGATTCCTTGTAACAAGATCTACAAATTTTGTAACATTCACATTTGCAGAAACTCAACCGAATCTAATCTAGGGAAAAGAATAAGAAAAACCACCTTATGCATGTTCATGAAGTTATGCCCATCAAATGACCTTGATTTTTGGATATGTTGTCATTAAGGGAATTTTAAGATCACAGTAAAAAGATGGCACCCAACCAAAGCAGTATCATATGGGAACAATCAAGATTCTCTAATCTGTTGTTAGCTTTTTCGATTTAATTTAGGAAAATATACACATGAACTTGCTCTGAAAATTTTACTACAGGCTTGTGCCACTGAATCCCAGCTAATCTATAAATTTCAAATTTATTAGAGTTCATGTGCTATATACCATGATTTATGCTGGTTTAATCAACTTAATTCCTCATATATAGTTCTTATGCTCAGAAAAATCTATATTTATTTCTGGAGTCTCTTTTTAGCTCTGTGTTCCTGTCTAAAAATTTTGAGCTGCAGTTACTGAGTTTTGCTTTATTGAATAATCATGCTTAGCATCTTAGGGCTAGATTTACTATTTATGTTCTAAGTAATCTACAATGTTTCTGATCATTATTTTTGGGCACGATCTTGTCTAGAGTATGCTCTACCTGTAATAAAAAGTTCATAAGCAATACTGGTTAAATGCACCTTGAGAAATTTATGCAAACTCATGCTAAGTTCACTGAATAACTAATTTATCATAGTGAGTTAAATTTTGAAAAATTTTCTGGAGTATGTTTAACTCATGGTTAGTCTCTGGTAAAAATTTGAGAGCCATATCCCTAGTAAAACTCTCTGTAGAATTAATCTTAGTTAAAAGCTTGCTGTTTTTGTTCTTTTTATTACCTCAGTTACATAAGTGAATAAAATCTGGAAAAATTTCAGTGCTGAGTAGATAGTATGAAGTTGCTCTCATAAAATTTGTAGCACCAGAACCCATATTAAACGTTCTGTACAAAAAGATGAAGTAACTAGAGTGATCTACTTGCATGAATAGTTATAGTTTTTGCTTTATGGTTAAATGCTGAAATCTATACCATAAGTACTTATTTTGAATCTGGGTTACTTTGGTGTTTCCTCACTAGCTCATTAGTGAATTTGGGTTGTTACGAAATAATGAAAGCATGCTATGTATTGAAATTAAGAATGGAAACCAAAACCCCACTCATTCATGGAGAAACGTAGTTATGTTTACTACTCTATAAATGACTGCCCATGAAATAAACTGTTGAGATCATCACTAAAGTAACTTTTGTTGGACTACAACTTTATCGTGAAGGAAAGAAATTGTTATCCATGAATAACTCATAATCTCGCATTGCATATAGAAACGGTTAATCTCGCGGACGGTGACTACGAATTGGTGCCCGCGGACTCTCGTGCGGAGCAGGAGGTTAATCTGAACTGTACTAACTTGTCTCAAGACCTGGGCCAAGCCCCAGAGGCTTTTCTGCCTGACGGTGCCCAAGAAGGCAAGCCCCGGAGCATAATCCCACTATTTTTCCGAATTATCATTCTGCTATCTATTTATTAATGTATGGTAATAGTTGGTTTTCTGCATTTAAGTTCTCTAGGCGTTGATCGAAAACCCTAGATGCATGATCCATAGGAACCCATGTTTGATACCGGACCTTTTTATCGACTAGTTGCCATGCTAAATAGGTACGGTAGAAGTCGAGTGGTTTCCTGCCTCTCGCGAGCAAATAGGAATTGTACTGACTTTAATTCCTGTTGAAATGTAAGGACAACGGGCGGGGTTGTGTAGTTGTGATACCCCGCTGGTGTAGTCAAAAATGGCTAAGGTCGCGGTGTGTGGCTCATTTCATTAAGCGTTTGAAAGTACTAGCCACATACCGAGAAATATGGTAATCGGTAAGCTTAAGTACCTGATTGGACCGGCGAGTGGAACGATCTCGCACCCTCCTGGTAGAAGTAGGGTTTATTTTTATGTCGCGACGTACGGGTGCAGAGTGGTCGGACTCTGTAGTCGGGGAGGGTGTTCCGGATCCACGGACTGGAAAGAAAGGGGAAAAGTAGCGTGGGCGGGAGCGAAGTCGATCCCCATGCGTGTGGTCTAGGTTCCCCTGGCCAGGTTGAAACTCGATTCAGAATCGTTCGCCTCTCACGGCATGAGATTGCTTAATGTTTTCGGTCACATAGAGTAACAAGTGGAACATGATGATGATAATACTGCTGGTTGATTAAATGTTTGCTCTACCATGTTTGTGTAGAATTAGTTGCAAATTTAGAATGGTTAATCCCACTAAAATCCGGCTAAGTAAAACCCGAAAGTAAGGATCAACACTTAGCGGTATTTTTGGCAAGCAAACCCCACCAACCAAAAAGCCTTGCATGTCTAGTTATCGGACTATGTTATATCCGGAGACGGGTCAGTCTTGCTGAGTATTAGTATACTCAACCTTGCTTGTGGCACTATTTTTCAGGTACTAACTTTGAAGATCTGTTTGCAAGTCTTACTTGGCCTTGTACTCTGCCCCCGGGTTGGTCTGTTGAGTGGGATGGCCCTTCAGCTGGTGCTAATCACCCTCCCGCTGAGTGACACATTCGTACGGGCTTTATCGATGCGTCACGTTATCTCGCTAGTTATCTTTACTACTTTCGCTGAACATGAGACTTAAAGAATTGAGTAGTTGGAACTCCGCAGTACTTTGCTACTCTGAACATGGTTTGTAATAAATTTTCTTTCCGCTGCAGTCACTCTGAGATGTATGAAATGGTTTGTGTTGTAATCTCTGGGCTCACCTTCGTGTGAGTGTTGTCTGCTGATCCTGGAATAGCGTGGCTTTTATCGAGGCTTCACTCGAGGAACTACCGGTGAGTGCCAAATTGGGTCAGAGTTGCTTAGCAACAAAGATCAGTGCACCCGGGCCCAGTAGTTTTGGGTGGTTCCGCCACAGTAGTGTTCACCGGAATGAAGTGAGCAACCTTCGTCAGACGATCCACTACTACCCATATAGAGTTGTACCCTTTCTGAGTACGAGGCAATCCAACAATGAAGTCCACAGTGATTTCCTCCCATTTCCACTCTGGAATCTTCAAAGGCTGTAACAAACCTGCTGGCCTCTGATGCTCAGCCTTGACACGCTGACAGGTGTCACAAATAGCCACGTACTCTGCCACTGAATGCTTCATCCCATACCACCAGAAACGTTCCTTCATATCATAGTACATCTTCGTGCTGCCCGGATGAATAGAGTAAGCTGTATCATGGGCCTCACTCAGAATCAACTTCCGGAGATCCTTCATATCTGGCACACAGATCCGATTCTTGTACCACAAGGTACCCTGATCATCTTCTCTGAAATGAGGAGCCTTGCCCTTCTTGAGCAACTCACGGATCTCCTGAAGCTTCTCATCTTCCTTCTGATGCTGCCTGATCTCCGCCTCTAGAGTGGGTACTACCTCGAATGTCGCACTCGAAGTATGATGCAAGAAACCCAGACTCAACTGCTCAAACTCCTCACATAACTCTGGAGGCATCTGGAAAGCCATGACCATGTTGACATAGCTTCTTCTGCTCAGAGCATCTGCCACAACATTGGCCTTACCCGGATGATAGTGAATCTCCAGATCATAATCCTTGACCAACTCTAACCATCTCCTCTACCGCATGTTCAGCTCATTCTACGTGAAAATATACTTGGGACTCTTGTGATCAGTGTAGATATCACACTGCTACCCATACAAGTAATGCCTCCAAATCTTCAGAGCATGCACAACTGCGGCTAACTCAAGATCATGAGTGGGATACTTCAGCTCATGCCGACGTAACTGCCGTGAAGCATAAGCAATCACTCTGCCCTCCTGCATCAGAACACAACCAAGACCATCCTTCGAAGCATCACAGTACACTGTGAACCTCTTGCTCTGGTCTAGCAGAGTAAGGACTGGCGCCGTAGTAAGCCTCTTTTTCAACTCATCAAAGGCCATCTGACGCTCATCTATCCATATGAATGCCGCATTCTTCTCTAGCAAGGAAGTCAAGGGCTTCGCAATCTTGGAGAAATTCTCAATGAACCTCCGATAATATCCTGCTAAGCCCAAGAATGACCGGACTTCCTTCACCGTCTGCGGTGTCTCCCACTCGAGCACATCCTTCACCTTACCCGGATCAACTGCAATACCCCCATTGGAGATGATATGACCGAGGAATGGAACCTCGTCAATCTAGAACTCGCACTCGTTGAACTTAGCATACAGCTGATGCTCCCTCAATCTCTGCAACACGAGCCTCAGATGCTCTTCATGCTCTTCCTCTGTCTTGGAGAAGATCAGAATATCATCAATGAAGATCACCACGAAGACATCCAGATAATCCATAAAAACCATGTTCTTCAAGTGCATGAAGAAAGCCGGGGCATTAGTCAAGCCGAAGGACATGACCGTGTACTCATAAAGCCCGTACTTGCAAGTGAATGCCGTCTTCGGAATATCCCCAGGACAGATCCTCAGCTGAAAATAACCCGAACGCAGATCAATCTTCGAGAATATGCAAGCACCTCGAAGCAGATCAAAGAGATCCTCAATACGGGGCAGTGGATGCTTGTTCTTGATGGTAACTGCATTCAGCTCCTGGTAATCGACACACATTCTCTTCGAGCCATCTTTCTTATCTACTAGCAACAATGGAAAAGCCCAAGAAGAGAAGCTGCGACGGATATAGCCCTTGGCTAGCAACTCATCAATAGTCTTCTTGACTTCCTCATGCTCTATAGGTGCCATGCGGTAGGGCCGCTTTGCAATAGGAGTAGTGCCAGGCAAGAGATCAATAGAAAACTCGATGTCGTGTTCAAGCGGCATACCTGGCAAATCATCCGAAAAGACATCCGGGAATTCAGACACCACGCGAATACCGTCCGTGGGTCTAGCCTCCATCTGATGAAGAAATCCAGAAGGCTCTGAAGCACTGACTGTCACCTCTTGGCCATCAGATGCTGACAAGTGAACTGTCCGCTGAGCACAATCAATACGGACTCCCCATCTGGTAAGGGTCTCCATGCCCAAAATCACATCTATCCCCGAGGAATCAATGACGATCAAACCAGTCCAGAATTCTACCCCCTTTATGACCATACTAACTCTGGAGCATATAGAACATGTATGTATCTGGCCCCCAGGTGAGGTAACTATCATAGCTGTCCTCATGCAAGAATCTGGTATACCATGCTTCTCGGTAAATGACTTGGAAATGAAAGAATGAGTAGCACCGGTATCGAAAAGCACTGTAGCGGGGTGAGAGTTGACCATGAACGTACCAATAACCACATTAGGAGCCTCGGCCGCTGACTCGGCCGTCAAGTGGTTCACCCGACCCTGTGCTGGCGCCCTGGGCTGAGCTGGGCGCCCCTGCTGTCCCGCCTGTGCCTTCCGGGGGCAAGAGTTGGTGTAGTGCCCCGGTTGGCCGCAGTGATAGCAGGTGCGAGGGGGTCCCTGAGTCTGTAGTCCGGCAGGAGGAGCTGCCTGCCGTGGAGCTTGAGGTGCTGGCAGAGCTGGTGGAGCAGTACGAGCCGGAGGTGCCGGTAACCTCAGGCCCTGACCTGCCTGCTGCTGTCGAGGCGGGTACTGCTGAGGCCTCTGCTGGTACTACTGGGGAGGCCGGTATTGCTGCTGCTAGTACTGCTGAGGCGGCTGGAGGCGAGGACGGGTGTTGCTGCCGGTAGCAACGGGAACGATCTTCCTCTTCTTGTCCTCCATCTCCAGGTGCTTGCACTTCGTGTTGAGCGCGCTGTCAACCACATGGTTGAAGTCATCGAAGCGGAGGTTGAGCAGCGCGTACTGGAGGTAGTCCTCAAGACCCTCCATGAAGTGCTCCTGCTTCTTGCGGTCATCCGCGACCTCGGCAGGGGCGTACCGAGCAAGCTGCAGAAAACGATCACGATACTTCGTGACCGTCATAGTCCCCTGAAGTGAAAAAGACAGATATATATATATATCGAAGGATTAATTCATGACTCAGAAAGATAGAACAAGGGGGTATTAGCTCAAAAGGAAACACTGAATGCTTATATCTGAGATTACCTACTTCAGTGCAAGGAACTCCTTCTGCTTCATCTTCATAACGCCCGCGGGGACGTTGTGGCTGCGGAACCGCTCGCGGAACTGGAGCCAGGTGAGAGCCTCGCGGTCCTGAACTGGGTGGGACTCCCACCAGTCCAAAGCTGCACCTCGCAGCTGTCCTGCTGCGTACAAGACTCGCTCCCGATCATCGCACTGGGCGATGTCCAGCTGGCGCTCCACTGCACGGAGCCAGTCGTCAGCCTGAACAGGGTCGGCCGTGTGAGAGAACGTTGGCGGGTGACCCCTCAGAAACTCAGCACGCCTGTCGCGGGTCTGCGGCAGTGGAGGAGGCGGAGGCTGAGTGTGAGCCTGCTGAAGTGCCTGAACAGTGTTGTTCAGGGTAGCCATCATCTGCATCTGGAGCTGGAAGTACTGCTCCAGGGTCAGAGGCGGAGGCATCGGGATCCCAGTACTCTGGTTGTTCTGCCCCTGGTTGTTCTGTCCCTGCTGGTCAGAACCACGCCTGGTGTTCACCATTTTATTTGGACAAAAGATTTCATGAGTAAGGATATTGCAGAAATAAATTCAGATGGATATGATATTTTTCTGCAAGAAAGACTTAGACATGATAAAGTAGACAGGATAGAGTGGACGGTTTTACGCCCAACGATCTAACTCATTTTATTAATTAATTAACTTTAACTTAATACTGATTTTCATTAAATAAATTTTAACTACTAAACTATGCAATCATTCAAAAATCCAAATCAAACATGTAGCATAATAACAAGCATACAATTTCACAACTTAGCCGAGTTTAACATACGACTCGACTAACACATCACGTCGCAGAACGTGCTATCGTATTATTATAAAGGGGTCATCTAGCTTACACCTATGATGGTCAGACAACTTACTTCAGGCCAGAATCTACGGAGACTATTCTATAGAGAGAATTCAAGGCAAGACGAGTAAGAATCTTGGAATTTCAAGGAATATAATAGCAAAATAGTTTCAGCAGACAAGGCTGAGAGAGAAGAAGACTTAAAACTCGACCAGTTCTATCTAGGCTTTCGTCCTATAGTCGATACGGCTCTGATACCACTCTGTAACACCCGGTTTATAAAAGGACATAAACCAAGCAATCATATACATGCCAGGATCAAGTCACACGTATATACAACAGAATGAACAACATATCACAGCACATATCACGTAAAAAGATATGATAAAGCGAATACAAATGTTATTTATTACATTAATGACAAAATGTCTGATACAGAGTATGCGGAAGCGTAATACAAATACGATAAAAACTCTCCGAAGCTGAGCAGGGCGCCACAGGGACGTCGACTGGGAGACGAACACCTAGAAGTCCTCGTACTCCTGGTAGCGCTGAGCGAACTCCCTCGCGTCGGCAGGAACTGAGCAGCAGTAGCGTATCCAAGAGAAAAAAGTAGAGAAGAGGCAAGAGTGAGTACACAACTTGTACTCAACAAGTATAACACAAACTATGAGGCTCTAAGGTTGGCTGACTCAACTGCATTAGCTTTTAAGTCTTGGCAAAATTTTATTAAAGCTAATTACTACAAGTTGATGAATTACCATAAACCCAGTTACATAGTAATTAATCATAATTAATCATGATACTACTGAGAACCATACCAAACCAAGCCACCCGGGGAAACCTGCCTCGTCAAAGGAAGATAACCCCACTAATCAAAAGGAGGATCTGGGCCGCTCATGACCGTGAGCACGGCTAGTATACCAGTTTTACACTCTGCAGAGGTTGCACATCTTTACCCACAAGTCGTGAGCTACACTAGTTGTTCATCACACTTCCTTAGGTGAGATGACTAGCAAACTCACTACGAGGCCTTTACAAAGAATCTCGTTGGTAAGGAGTAACCGCGAGGGTGGATCGGCGACTATGGAGCAGGTCTAGTGGGCGTCAAGACACGAAGCACAGACGAGGCCACTCAGCACGAGGGCCATAGAAGCTTACCGCCCCTGCCCCGCAAGTAAGTTACTCCAAACCAAAAAGACCTAATTATTACGCCAAGACCGTCCCATTCCAGTCTTGTGGTAGCGCTGTTGTCCCAGGTTGTCGCTCTATGAACCGGTCCTTATGGAGAGTGGCCAACCAAGCACTAAGCACCGTGCTGGCCCCCTAAACCAAGTTTCTATCAAAACATGAGCCACCCAAGCACGAAGCACAGAGGGCCACTCCCAGAATTAAGTTGCATAAACCACTAATCAAATTAATTAAATCCCAGAATTAAGTTGCATAAACCATTAATCAAATTAATTAAAAAGGACCAAGTGTGTTATAGCGCGGCACATAGCACAACTAACCAAAATGCAACCCAAGATAATTATATAAAGGATATAAAGTGGCTAGGAAAGTCCTTATAGGCATACAGTATTAAAATGCAGTATGAAAATGTATTTAAAGTGATAGGTGTTGTTCATGTTATACTTGCCTTCATCGTACTGCTCCTGCTGCTGCTCAAACTGGTCAGAAGACGGCTACTCCAGGTACTGGTACTGGGGCCCCTCAAATGGATCAACGTCTACTCACGAACACATGGCCAAAACAATACACAACATAAACATACATGCAAACAATAGCAAAAACTAAGAAACAATACATCAGTACATAAAAATAGCACACTAAACTAGTCTAAAACTATTCTACGCGTTACAACGATCGCGTGGACATAAAGAACGCCTAAAACGGAGCTAAAACGCATAATCTAGGCCAAAAACAAGTTACAGGGACCTATTCGTAAGAAAACTGGAGTTCCAGGGGGTTTCTGGGCAAAACCGTGGACTAAAACATAATTAAACATTAAATCTGGGGTCTAACGTGCAAAAAAACAGGGGCTGGACAGCGGGTTCTAATAGGGAAAAGCTCAGGGGGCTGTGTGTTAAAAAATAGGATCAAACTGGAATTATTTTTGAACTAACCAGGACGGCGGGTTGATTTCAAAGAAAAGGAGGGGCTCTTTAGCAAAATTACCATGCCGAAGGGGTATCTCCAGATCTCGGCCGTTGGATCTTGTTCTAGCGGTTTGGATCTAATCGGGGGAACGATCTAATCTTGGACGTTCGCTCGAGATCGGACGGATCGGAAACGGCACTAGTGCGGGAGGGCGACAAGGGTCGCCGGAGCTCTGCTCCGCGGCGGTGCACGACCGGAGATGGCCATTCTCGGCCTTCCCGGGGCGGATTCGAGCGGGGCTGGGGTCTAGGAGCATCTAGGCGGCACGCGTAAGCCACTGGTGGCGACAGCTGGGCAAGGTCAGGCTCGGGGACGCGAAAGAGGCTGCGGCGGCGGATTGGCGTGGTGAGACACGCCGGCGAGCGGCGTTCCGGCCTCGGATGCGAGTTACGGGCCTAGCCAACTAGTGCAAAGCGACCAGGGGGCGAGTTGGTGCTTACCGAAGGCGCGGGGGTGGTCGAAAACGTGGCGCAGTCGTGCCGACGGCGAGGACTGGCGGCGGCGCTGGGCGGAGCTCGCGGAGGCGGGTGCTGGAGGGGTGCGCCGGGCTCCGGAACTCCTTGGATCGACTCGGTAGAGGCCTGCGGGGAAGATACTGGGGTTAGGGCGATCCGAGGTGCTCCAACGGCGTCGAATCGCCATGGCGAAGCATCTCACCGATGGCGGTTTGTGGGTGGAAATCCGGCGCAGAAGCGGCTCGGTACGGGGCAAAGGAGCTCGAAGAAGATCCATGTGCTCAAGCGAACATTCTGCGGGGGTCGTTGGCGTCTGTGGTGAGGTGGGGCGGCATGCTCATGGCGGCGCAGAGGAGCGGCGGCACGGCGGAGCAAGGCGCGCGGCGTGCTAGGGTTCTGGAGGTGGCGCTGGTGGATGAGAGGGGGCGCAGGGGTTCGTGGGCGGTTTAAAGGAGGCTGCCCGGAGATCTCGGGGTTCGGGTTCGGGAAGGAAAGCTGCGGGGATCTCGGGCGGACGCCGTGGCCGTTGCGCGAGCGGACGCTGCGGAGACGACGGGCTTGACCCGTGGGGTCGGCTTGTCAGTGGAAGGGGCGGGGCAAGCGCGGGGTGCGGCTGAGCAGCGAGTGGGGAAGTGGGGTTGGGCTGTTGGCGCGCAGGAGGAGACGGGCCGCGGGCGAGCGGGGCTGGGGTGCTAGCGGCAGGCCGAGCGGGGTGAGGCGGGAGGTTGGGCCGCGCGCGGGGAAGCAGGCCCGTGCTGGGTTAGGAGAGCGGTTGGGTTTTGGAGAGGGAAAGGTGGGCCGCGGGGTTTGTTTAGGTTTTGGGGTTTTGGTCCTCTTTTCCTTTACTCCTTCTAATCTATTTCTACAACAATAAACAAAGTTTGAATTCAAATACAAATTTGAATTCAAACCACACTAAAATAATTAAAACTATGCACCAGCATGAATGCAACAACAAGATTTAAACCTAGATAAAGTTTTAAATACTTGAGGAACAAAAAAAATTAGATTAAATGCCATTCTAAACACAATAAACCTTAGAAATTTAAATAAAGCTAATTAAATTTATTTTAAAATGCTGGATGAAGTGATTCTCTCAATCGGTCACAACAATTTGACAAAGCCCAATAAGAAAACAAGTTGCATATGGGGAAAAGCTTCTCAAACTTGTAACTCATATGGCTCTGGATGGGAATTGCATATCACCGAGGAATTTTATTTTATTTTTGTATTTTTGGAAAGAAATACTCCAGATATCAAGCATCACGTAGGAGATCATAGCAACTCTTTTCCGCCATATCATAACCCACAACAACCTAGATTCGAATTCTACTTTTCGATACCCACAAGTTTCAAGCTTAAGGTTTGAACAACTAGCCACCAAACACAAAACTTAGGCAGAGCACAAGGTTGTAGCTAGGCATATGAAAGGAACTAACAGAGCAACTATTCATCATCTCAACAAGGGAAAACTACACATGCTTACTACACATACTGGAAAGCAAGTAAATATTTTTGGGTTTTTTTAAGTTTTGCCAATTTTTATTTGATTTTAGTCATGCAAATTTTTATGGATTTTTGGAATTTTGCAAAAAAAAATTGATTTCATGCAAGATTTTGAAAGCGGTAAAGATAGAGTTTGATCCAAGTTACCTCTTGCAGGGGTCCTCCCCCAAGCTAGCTTCAGGCTCACTACTGTTGGTTGGGGTTAAACCCAGCCCAATGGTAGTAAGCCCTCCAATCCTCCTGGCTCTGCTGCTGTTGTCGCTCCAAGCTGTGGATCCTCTCGCCTGTGTATCACTGCCAGTTCTGAGTTGACTCGATGTGCTGGCCCAGCGACTCGTCGATGTTGGTGGTGCGCATGTTCAACTCGCCCATCTGCCGAGTCAGAGTAGCGAAACCTCTGGACGAAGCTGTACATCGCGGGGGTCCACTGGAGCTGGAGCTGGTGGACTGGCGCCCTGAGGCCTGTCGTGCCAACTCGGTGGAGCTGGCACTCTGCCATGATGAACCTCCAGCCTCATATTGCTGTGGTTGAGGCTGAGGTTGCTGCTGCATAAATTCTTCCCTTCTGCCCCTGCTTCTTGTAACCCTGCCAGGAAGACCAGAAACACTATGCCTGTGGCTCTCCTCTTGTGGAACAAGAGGGATGGATAGCGAACGGCAGTTATACAAGTGATAACCCGCGTTTGGCAACGGGATTTCATTTGCATAACCGAGAGAAAAGAAAATCAAGGAGTCATCCGGGCCTTTCTTGAGTGTGTGACCTTGAACCAAGTACGCCTCATCGATCATAACACGGGGCTCCTCAATGAAAGGAACGGGGTTCCCGTCTAAGATTCCCATGTTTGATGCGATGCGGGTAACCAAAGAAGTGCATTCAATAGGACCCGTCATCCTAAAATTTGTGAGCCATTGCTTAACCATTGCTCTTGCGGGGGAAATTCGGATCTTGTTGACCATGGCGTATAATATTATCAACTCATCATTCCGCACTGGTCGTGGATCATCTCTTTAGAAGAGAGTGATAGCCACCCATTTGTGCATCAAATGAAGAGTCAGATTTTGAATGTCATTGAACCGAGGTGCAAATTTGCCATGGACGACTTAACCCGAAATCAAGCCCCAAAACTCATGTCGATCAAAACTGCGGCAAGCTTATGCGAGGGAAACTGGCAAGCGTGTGACACCCCAGCCTACAGATAGTACAAGAGAAGTTGAGAATCTCTCCGATGAAACAGAAGAATTATGCTCTAGTTCCTTTTTCCCGGATTTATGTAACACCTATCTGGAGTTTTTCTCTCTTCCTTGACCTTACCTGTGTTTCCTCTTTACCCAGCTCAGATGTCGGCAGAACAAAAAGACCTTGGAGACAGTGCAATGGGTGATGGTGAGAAAACTTGCCCGTGTTGCCAATTCTATGGCGTTCCTTGTCGTCAAGTTCGTGCAACTGAAGATGAAGCCACAACTAGGAGGAACCAGAGGTTGTTCTCCGGTACAAAGATAAAGAGGTCTCATCAAGAGCAGCTAGCAGAGGATTCCCTTTTCCTCGACAGTCCATCGGTCGATGAGCTACAGACCATCCAGAAGAGAAAGGATCCTGAGTGCTCTAGAGATACACAGGTCGAGAATCAAGCTCTCTATGATTATGTTGATGGGTTGACTATCACTATGAAGGTGATTCAGCCACGTGGCCGCAAGGAGCCCAAAAGGCAAGCAGCAGAAGTAATGCAAGATGTGATGATAAGTTCACAGGGAGGTCAACCAAGTAGCACCATTCACCACCACCGCAAGTGCTACAAGTGCGGACAAAAAGGTCATTATGCCAAAGGTTGTCCACAGAAGCGCCTTTCACCGGTTCCACGGCAGGCAGGACAGCAGGGGCGCTCAGCCCAACCCAGGGCGCCACGACAGGGGAAGGTGAACCACGTGACGGCCGAGTCAGCGGCCGAGGCTCCTAACGTGGTTATTGGTACGTTCATGGTCAACTCTCATCCAGCTGCAGTGCTTTTCGATACCGGTGCTACTCATTCTTTCATTTCCAAGTCATTTGCCGAGCAGCATCGTATACCAGTTTCGTGTATGAGGACAGCTATGGTAGTTACCTCACCTGGGGGCCAGATACACACATGCTCTATATGCTCCAGAGTTAGTATTGTCATAAGGGGGGCAGAATTCCGCACTGGGTTGGTTGTCATCGATTCCTCAGGGATAGATGTGATTTTGAGCATGGAGACCCTTACCAGATGGGGAGTCCGTATTGATTGTGCTCAGCGGACAGTTCACTTGTCAGCATCTGATGGCCAAGAGGTGACAGTCAGTGCTACAGAGCCTTCTGGTTTTCTTCATCAGATAGAGGCTAGACCCACGAATGGTATTCGCGTGGTGTCTGAATTCTCGGATGTCTTTCCGGAGGACTTGCTAGAAGAAGGAAGAGGAGTTGATGAAGACATATCCGGACCTCTTTGCTAGCCAGCCCAGAATCTCGGGACGAGATTCCTGTAAGGGGGTAGGATCTCTAACACCCTAATTTAAATTTCAGCAATTTTTAATAAATTTAATTGGCTTTATTTAATTTTCTAAGGTTTATTGTGTTAGACTTGCATTTAATCTAAAATTTTGTTCCTTAAGTAATTAAAATTTTATCATAGGTTTAAATTTTTGGTGTTGCATTCATGCTGGTGCATAGTTTTAAATATTTGAGTGTGGTTTGAATTCAAATTTGTATTTGAATTCAAACTTTGTTTGAATTAGAAAATAGAAAAGAGAAAACCCAGATAAATAGAAAACCAACCCGGCCCAAGAACCCAAGTCGGCCCAGCTAGACCCCTCGCGACCGGGCCCGCTCCACGCCCGGCCTACTTCGCGCCGCAGCCCAGCTCTTCCAACGCACCGGCCTAAAACCCCGCTCGCCCCACGACCCAGGCCCGCGTCGCCCTCCACTCCGCCTGGCCCACCTGCCAGCGCCGGGCCCGCTCGTCAGCTCTTCAGCCGCTTCGCCTGCGCGCCGCTCAGCCCGACCCCGCGCGCTCGTGCCCGCTCCTACCAACGCCCCTGGCCTACCTGTCGGCACCCTTCTTCCTCCTTCCTTTTCTGCTCCGCGCAACTCCCGCACCGAGATCGCCGGCGAAACGGCCGGGGATCCCCTCCCTCAAGCCCGCACGCCGAGATTCCCGGCATCCCCTCTTTTTAGCCCGCAGCCGCACCCCCTGCACCTCACCTCCACCGCAGCCGCCGCTCCAAACCCTAGCCGCTCGCCCGCACGGCTCCGCCGTGCAGAGGATCTGCGCCACCCCGGCCACGTCGCCCCGCCGCTTCCCGGACCACCTCAACCCCCGCAAGAGTGTCGCCGCAGTCCCTTGAAGCTTCCCGAGCCCTCTACACCGGCCCTGGAGTCCTGCATCGCCGGAATTTCACCTGCATCGCTCGACGGTGAGCTCTCTGCACCATCACGATTCCTCGCCATTGGCACGGTTCAGGCCACGCTGACCCCTCCACTGGCCTCGCAGGAGCACCACGCGTCGTTTCGTGGAGTCCTGAAGCCGGAGACGTCCAGTAGCGGCCCGTCCTCGAAGCTCCACCTAGCGCCGCCACGGGTCCTCATCGCCGACTACCCTGCGCCGCTTTCTGGCCCGATCCAGGCTCTCGGTGAGTATCCCATCGGCCCCCTCTGTCTTTTGCACTAGCTTTTAGGACTGGGAGCGCACCCTAGGTGCTGGGACGACGGCCACCGGCGCTCCGCCGTCGCCCGCGCCAAGGCCTCGCCGTGGCGAGCATCCTACAGGCCAGCCTAGTCCCGCGTACCCCTCGCTAGGGCTTGTCCTTGCTCCACGGAGACTCCCCGACCCTTTTGCGCACACAACAAACCCCGAGACGGTCTGCACGCCTCACGCCGGCGAGCGCCGCCGCGTAGAACCGCCAACAGTGCCGCACACGCCGCTCCGGCCTTTCCCGAGCCCAGCAGAAGCCCTAGGTGGATCACACGTGTCGCGATGATCATTCCAGGGCCAAATCTGAGACAAAACGGCCACTGGAACACTGGATTCGGGCCTCTTCGGTGAGGCGCCGCCGCGGGAAAGGTTTCCCGGCGACCAGCGCCACCGCCGTCGCCCCCTTTCAATCTAAGCCGTCCGATCCACCACGTACGCCCAAGATTAGAACCCGTTTCGATCCGATCTGGACCGTTAGATCTAGATCCAGCGGCCGTAATCCAAACATACCGGTTCGCTACGGCTGTTTTGCATAAGAGCCCCTGTATTTTATGGTTATCAACCCGCCATCCTAGCCAGTGAAAAAGTAATTACGTTAGGGTCCAGTTTTTAGCACTTAACACCCTGAGCTTTGTAAATATCAAACCCGCCGTCTAGCCCTTGCCTTTTTGCACTCTAGCCCTTAGATTTAATGGTTAATTACGCTTAGACCCTCGTTTTTTGCAGAAAACCCCCTGGAACCTTAGTTTTCTTGCAGTTTAGTCCCTGAACCTTGTTTTTAGCTTAGAAAATGCGTTTTAGCTCCGTTTTAGGCGTTCTTTATATCCACGCGATCGTTGTAACACGTAGAATAGTTTTAGACTAGTTTAGTGTGCTGTTTTTATGTACTGATGTATTGTTTCTTAGTTTTTGTTAGTGTTTGCTTGTATGCTTATTGTTGTGCCTCGTTTTGGCCATGTGTTCGTGAGTAGACGTTGAGCTACCGGAGGAGCCCCAGTACCAGTACCCGGAGCAGCCGTCTTCTGAGCACTTTGAGCAGCAGCAGGAGCAGTACGAGGAAGGCAAGTGTAACATGAACAACCTTTCACTTTAAATACATTTTCATACTGCATTTTTAATATTGTATGCCTATAAGGATTTCCTAGCCACTTTATTTCCCTTTATATATATCCTTTGGGTTGCATTTATGGTTAGTTGTGCTAGGTGCCGCGCTATAACACATAATGGTCCTTTTTAATTAATTTGATTAATGGTATATGGAACTTAATTCTGAGAGTGGTCCTCTGTGTGGCTTGAGTGGCTCACGTCTCGTTAAAATTGGTTTTGTTAGAAACATGGTTTAGGGGGCCGGCACGGTGCTTACTGCCTGGTTGGCCACTCTCCATAAGGACCGGTTCATAGAGCGACAACCTGGGACAACAGCGCTACCACAAGACTGGAATGGGACGGTCTTGGCTTACTAATTAGGCCATTTTGGTTCAGGAGTAACTTACCGACGGGGCAAGAGGGGAGTCGAGCCTCAATGGTGCCCAGGCTACGAGGCTTGGTGTGCGCACCCCTTGAGGTGGGTACCATCGTTGCATTGCCTGAATCCTTAGCGGTTACACCTTACCAACGTGTCCTTTGTAACGGCCTCGTAGTGAGTCGCTAGTCATCTCACCTAAGGAAGTGTGATGAACAACTGGCGTAGCTCACGACTTGTGGGTAAAGATGTGCAACCTCTGCAGAGTGTAAAACTGGTATACTAGCCGTGCTCATGGTCATGAGCGGCCCAGATCCTCCTTTTGATTAGTGGGGTTAGCTCCTTCCGATGAGGGGGTGCCTCTCGGGGTTTTGGTATGGTTGTGGTTTGGTTCTCAATAGCAACATGATTAATTTTGATTAATTACTATGTAACTAGGTTAATGGTAATTCATCAACTTGTAGTAAATAGTTTTAATAAAATTCTGCCAATACTTAAAAGCTAATGTAGTCAGTCAGCCAATCTAGAGCCTCATAGTTTGTGTTATACTTGTTGAGTACAAGTTGTGTACTCACCATTGCCTCTTCTCTACTTTTTCCTCTTGGATACTCTACTGCTGCTCAGTTCCTGCCGACGCGAGGGAGTTCGCTCAGCGCTACCAGGACTACGAGGACTTCTAGGCATTCGTCTCTCCGTCGATGTCCCTGTGGCGCCCTGCTCAGCTTCGGAGAGCTTTTGTCATTTTTGTACTTCGCTTCCGCTGTATCAGACATTTTTATCATTAATGTAATAAATAACATTCGTATTCGCTTTATTATGTCTTATTCGTGATATGTGCTGTGATATACTGTTCATTCTGTTGTATATACGTGTGACTTGATCCTGGCACGTATATGATTGCTCGGTTTATGTCCTTTTATAAACCGGGTGTGACAAAGCGCGCGCTAAAACCAAGGAGGTGGCTGAAATTTCTCCAATTAAAATAGCGTTCAACTCCAAAAAGTCAAAAAGAAACATTGTCGTCCACCTCCCGAAGAGTGCAAAGAAATTGGATGGTGAGGAAACGAGAACCATTCTCCTCAACGGGCACAAAGTCATCCCATCCAACCGCATGCCAAACACGAGCGAAGTCAACATCCATACCTGTTTTCTCGAGAAGATCCAGATCAAAGGCTCTGGTATGACCAAAGCTTCCATTCTTGATCATGGCGTAGGCTAGGCGCTCGCGGTCATCTCACAAGTCGAAGTACGGTGCATCATCTTCATCTATTTCCATGTCCTCGGCTTGCGGTTCTGGAGCTTGCTCCTCATATTGTTCGTCTTGCTCATAGTCCATCGTGGATGGTGTTGGTGTAGGTTCGGGGGAATGACAAGAGCTTGACTCACCCCGTGAACGGAGTGAGCCTAACCTCATCATCCTTTTGAGAGCTTCGGATATGTTCCGACCTGCACCCTTCATGCTTGCAACAAGAACGAACAAGAACGAACGAGAACAACTCGATTCGGATTACGTTAGTGAAACGAAAATGAAACTTTTACCTGAATGTTGTTCCTCCAAGTGTGTAGACAATCTTGCAGCAAAAAATGAGAGAGAGAGTTTTCTTGTAATCAAACTTGAGCCAAAATCCAATGGAAACCCGAGCAAGAATGTGAGAGGGAGTGTGAGTGAGTGTGTGAGCATGAGAGAGCTCAACACCCCTCTCTCGGCCTCTATTTAAAGAGAATCTGGCGAGTGCACCCGAGGAGAAGCCAGGCACACCGGTCATAGAGTCGTTGGAGAAGGTGGGGCCCAGGAGCCGTTGGCCCTAGGTCGGCCGACCTGTGGGGTCGGCTGGCCCCAGGGTGGGCTCCCTGGTGCCCCCCTTTGGCCAGTTGCTTTCTCAACAGTTATAAACTTTGTGTGCACGGCTAGAAGTTTGCTCAAAAAGATTTTCAAATTAATTTCCAATGGATTTTGAACTCAGAAATATTTTTGGTATTTTTGTAAAAAGGGAAAAGTGCTAGAAAAATTTCAGCATGCAGAAAATAACTTTGAAAATTTTAAACATGCAGTGGGGAAATCAAATGTGGTCAAAGAAAATTTGAAAAGGCAGAATGAAGTAAACATGAGATAAATACCAATTTACCTTTGGCAAGGGCACGTCGTTTATAGTCCGACGTGCACGACTTTTCTCCGTCGTACTTACCATTGGTCGGCTTATCCTGGAGAACTGGACGAAGCCGAACTCTCGACCTTCTGCCACTCCTTCTTTGCCTTCTTCTTTCTTTTAGGTGCGGAGGGTCGGGGTTCTGGCTGGGGTTCTGGTGCACCCCAGAGTCATTCCCTTCACTGTCTTATTGAATCATGAAGCGCTGCTCTTCCCTGCGCTTAAACCTGAAAAACATGTCCTCCTTTCCGACACGGAAGCGGATTTCTCCCCTTCCGACATCGATCCTTGTATGAGCGGACCTTAAGAAAGGTCGCTCAAGAACGAGGTCGACTCCGAGGTCTCCCTCTATATCCATTACCACAAAATCAGCAAGGATGAAGGAATCTCGTACTCATACGAAGATGTGTTCAGCTATCCCTTCGGGATATCGAACGGTCGAATCTGCAAGCTGCACGAGCATCGTTGTTGGGGAAAGAGCAGGATATTGAAGTTCTTCATATATTACCTTGGGCATTATGTTCACGCTTGCCCCCAGATTGCATAGACATTGCTCGAAGTGTTTGACGTAGATCGAGTAGCTGATCATGGGGGCCTCTGGATCCTTTTGCACTGCTGCCACCATGCCACCCCAAACATCATTCCTTGGGGGATTGTACCTACCTGTATGATTAGTGTGTGGTGGCCTCCGGGATGAGTTACCCTATCCGGTGGACACCATGCTGACATTTTCAATGGGAGTCTCGGATTGCCCCAGGATCTTCCCGCTTTCAACAGCAGGTAAAGCGGCAGCAATTTGCGCAAGTTGTGTTTTGATCATTTTATTGAAACTTAATTGATCTTTAGTTTCAAGCTTTACATTCAAATTTCCAAAGTTTTATCATTGGCCAAAAGCTTTTTATTTATATTTTCATTGATTTTAGCTTGACCAAGAACAAGTTCTCTCAAAGGAGGTTGGTTCGAATTGAAATTCGAATTGTAATTGTTACCTCCCTGGAACGGTGGACGTGGCTGGTACCACCCCTGGCCTCCTTGTGGTGGACGGTACCCGTTGTTGTTGTTGTTGTTGTTGTTGTTGTTGTTGTTGTTGTTGTTGTTGTTGTTGTTGTTGTTGTTGTTGTTGTTGTTGTTGTTGTTGAGGTAAGTGCAGTCTTCACGAGTTTCGGGGCAATCGTTCCCCGAATTTCCATCATTGTCATAGACTTCGCACATGAAGTGCGATTCCATGGCACGAGCACAGTTTTCTCTATGCTTCTTGAATTCGGCCCTTTTGCCGAGATGCTTCAGTAGGAGGTCCAGCTTGGCAACAATCATATCCATCACCTTGACGGTATGCATGCCCTTTGTGCGGGGTTGGAGTCGTTCATCGCTCTACCCTTGGTTGGAGACCATCTTCTCGACCAATTCTTTGGCTTTGGCGATGGTTAGGTCGAGAAAGGCTCCTCCAGCAGCAGCGTCAATATTGGCTCTTGATGTCATCGTGAGCCCGTTGTAGAAGCTTTGAAGGACGAGCCACTCGTCCATGCCGTGGTGGGGACAGGCCAGGATGTATTCCTGCAGCCTTTCCCAAGCTACTGAGATGGATTCCATCCTCGTCTGCTGGAAACTTGATATCTTCCTGCGCAGGGCATTTATTTTACCCAGCGGGAAGAACTTTACGAGGAACGCCTTGGAGCATTTGGCCCAGGTGTCGATGTCTTTTTTTCTTTGTAGAACCAAAGTTTCGCCTTTCCCAGGAGGGAGAAGGAAAACAGGTGAAGCTTGATCGCATCGGCGGCGACACCCCGTATGACTACGGTGTCGCAGAGCTCCAGAAAATTCTGCAAATGTGCATTAGCGTCCTCATTCGACATGCCACAGAATGGGCTAGCCTGCAACATGTTGATGAGGCTAGATTTGAGCTTGAAGTTCACGTCCCCAACATTGATGTTGGGCCCAGTGGCCACATTGTCGGTGGAGGGGACGAAGAACTCGCGGAGAGTCTTTTCAACCATAGCCTCAATAGCAAGTGGTGTTTCTGAGATGGGTTCCTGTGCTGGGAGGATGGCGAGAGGAGGAACGACGCGAGGTTGTGCCCTTCTCACGAGCCCCTCTGGATTGTTTGTGTAGTTTTCCGGCAGGGAGAAACCAGTCATACACTACCCCTATCTTCTTTCAAATCAAAAATAAAAGAAGACATAAAGTGACATTACCCTGAAAGAGTAAAGACTATATCCTGAGTACAAAGTTTAGATTAATATCAGCACAATAACTTTGTTCGCATGCCGTCCCCGGCAACGGCGCCAAAAATGCTTGTTCGCATTTCTTAAGTCGATACCTTGTTTGCGAAGACCTCGGCAACAACCTCAGAATTACCTGTTGGTGGTCCTTAGTGCAATCACTAGAAATGAGGGCGCCGAATCCATCCTAGCAACTGCACCCAAGGGGTGCCACTCGTGATATAATCTATATGATTACAGATGGATCTGCAAGCGCACGAATATACTGTTGTAGCACTTCACCCGGAGAGTAAGGGTATCGTCATTTATTTTGTCCCAAAGGACGACAGTGGCAAAGGTACTGTACTTGACATTAACCATGACATTGTGCCTCAAGCAATAGGCAAAACTCTAACAGGGGTAAGTCCAGGTAAAGAATAAGAAAGGGTAATAGGACACAACACACATCCACACTCCAAGAGGAAGGAGTAAAAGAGAGAAACAATAAAACAAAGGACTATTCTATCCTACGTTAAGTCAGCTAGAGCTTAGGCTAGGTTAGATGTCCTAGTGCTTCTATCCAAAGCTGGGGTCATGTTAGGACATGGTTAGGACTACAGGTGCCAGGAAAATGGGATAGCGGGGAGAAGGTCCCGCACTAGAGAACATCCAGTCCCGTTACCTATTTGCATGAACTCCTACACCTAACCTGAACGCAACACAGCTGTTACGCCGGACGGACAAGGCTGTCACCACCTGCCGTCTACCCTAGTCACACCATGGAGCACGGTCACATCCGAAGGATCCCGCATACCCGAGCACCATGCTCGTGCATGAAGTCACTACCCTAGCGTCCCCGGGTCTCCCACCCTTCGGATGGACAAGTAAAATGCTATAGCAGACCCGAAAGCTCAACGAACCCCTATCCATACCCGGATCATCTGGCCTAACCAAGACCTTAGCATAACTCATGAACGAACTAAGCATGGATTGATAAACTATCAAGATAGTAAAGTAACCATGGTACAACTCTATATTATGAATAGAAGTCTGACAAGTCGGATACAAAGCCATATCGGGAGCTGAGGATTGCTCAACGATCCCAAGAACGACTTGCTCGCTAAAGAAGAACTAGCCTAGCTCCACTACCTAGCTAAGAGAGCAAGAGAGAGGAGAGCCTTCTTGAAATGGTGGAATGAGAGTGTGTGTGTGTTGAGAGGGTGAGAGGGGGGAGGTCCTATTTATAGCTCTAGAGGTCGGTTCCTGCCAAAAGCATATATGGAAGGTGATCAGGTGCCTTGGCAGCTACTCCTCCTCGAGATGCACTTGGACGGAAGGCAGGGCAGGTTCGGCCGAACATGGGGTTCGGCCAACCCCCCTGGCGTCCCTCGTCCTTATCCTCCTCTAGCAGGCTGACAGGTGAGCCCTTGTGTCTTTCTTTGTGTGCATTATGCGTAGCGCGCCCGTTTGCTCTGCCAGGTGGGCCCTCTTTGTAAGTGGGTGACGCCGAATGCGATCTTCTGCGTAGTTGTGTAGTGTCTGCTGCGTATTTTCCTCTTATTCCACTCTTGCTCATCTGAAATGTACAAAACTCGAAAACAACTGTGGAACAAGGTTAGCGATACAAATATGCGAGTAATGTGTATAGTTTTCCTTTATAATGAGTCTAGTTGACGGTCGGATTTGGCACTTAAGAACCGTCAACAATGAACATAATTTTATTGGTAAAGTATTTGGTGCAGTATCAATTTTTTACACATGAATCCTCTATTATAGAGTCACTTACAAAAAAAAACTTGACATGCGGGGGTAAGACCGCCCCCACGGCATTGTTTGAGAGGTAGAATGATCTTCTCACAGCAGGCCAAGAAAACCCCCGAACCCCTGCCCCACCCGTACACGGGGGCCCGTCGCCTTGTGAGTTAGGCCGGGCTCCACAGTGCTTTGGACATGAGGCAGGCGAGGGGTTTTTTGACCCGCAGGCGGAAATTCGTCCCGACCAGGGATCGAACCCACAACCTGCGGGGTGCCGCCGGACTGCCGTGACCAACTGGTCCGACATCCTTTGGCTAGAGTCACTTACATGTGGGCCATGTCTACATATCAGCGACTCAAACCTGTTCGTTGCACACCAGTCCCCAATCCCACACCCCACTCCGTGAACCCAGTGCACATACACCCTGTATCCTCTCTCCCTGCGCACTGGGCCAGGATACTGCCATCCTAGCAAGAGTTTCCCACTAACACCAAGCCTAGGCGCCCCTGGTTTTGCATCCCACGGCCGAAACCAGCCTGGGCGGGTCAAAGGCGCGCCTCGACTAAAATTTTCAAGGTGAAATGACATCTCTGTTCAAAGTGTCTCGGTTTTTTGCCTCCACGTCGAGGGGTAGCCTAGTAAACTGCTCTGCTTGATAAAACAACAGATTAGAACCCTAGACCCAAACCATTTCTCCCTGACCCCTCCGCCGCCACCCTTCCTCTCCACCGGGTCCGCGCGTGGCGGCGGCCTCCGCAGCGTCCTCCGCCGCCGCCGGGTCCGCCACACCTTCTGCGTCCTCACGCCGCTCTCCGACCCCAACTCCCTGACGCCCTGCGCCACCAAGACCGCGACGCCCTTCGCCATCACGTGCCAACTAAGATCCACGACAAGATGGCTCTTGGTCGGAAGCGGGGAACAAGCAAGCTACCGGCAGGTCAGTTCATGTGTCTTGTTCCACGATTGAGGCAGTGGGGAACACCAGTACACGTGTTGCATTGGAACATGCCTTCTTATCTCGATTTTCAGATATCAATCACGATTTGTGTTTAGGGGAAATAGAAGCTAGGGCTTGCTGGATCGAAGATTCATTGGGATTCAATGGGATAATAGCTCATCAAGTTTGAGTTTTATGTTTAGTTGAGATATGGAAACATGTGCTTAGTTGGCTTGTAGAACTGCTGTTCAGTTATGCATGTTAAATCAGTTGAATTGTAAAAATTGGCTTACCAAAAATTGATCTGTTCATTGTGTACACTGTTGTGCAGCACTTGTCTCACTTATGCTAAACTAGAACAAAAATGAGTTAGTTATATGCTTCTCTGTGTTATACTGTGTGTATATGTGCTGCGCTTGTATTCATTTGTCTTACTTCTGCAGCTTGACCTAAGCTGACGGTTAATTTCTATGCATAAACAGAGGAGCTGCTTACAGAATATGAAAGAGAGAGGGCCCAAACTATGATGAGGAACAACCAAGTGTTGCAAAGCCTTGGTGTCACACAATTGGCTTCTATTCTCAACAGCTCTTCAAATGCAAAGAGCAAGGGCGTCGCTCGTGAGGATTCGGGTTCTTTGTACGAACCGGCTGGTGATGAGGAGGACATTGAACATGGTGTGGTTGATAAGGTAATTGCAATAGGACTACTTTGAATTTATTTATTCTTGCACACCTTGTCAGCATTTTAACTTATCTGTGCCCAGTATGTAGTGTAAGTAATTTGGGTTTATGTTTTGTCACATTATGAGGCCATGCAGGTTTCAGATACGAGGAGTGCAATCAGAGCCACTTGAGGAACAAGAGGGACAAAGAGAGTCTCAGCAGTACCTATTGAACAAGACCTACCTGCAAGAGTGACCAGGAAGAGAGCAAGAGACCAATTGTCTAGTGAGGAAGGTATTAATGGCACATCTACGAATGAAGTGGATGGTGCAGTTGTTGCTGCTCCAGCTGCTCCTGGAGAAGCTGATGAGGAGGAGCTCATGGACAATGAAGGCAAGAAATGATTGCTCCTTTGTCCAATAAATACGGTTTTCACATTTTTGTCTAAATGCATATGATGTGCCCTGATGTAATTGAAAATACTCATTATTTTCAGGTGAGTCTAATGCCATTGTAAACCAACGCAGCAGGGGGAGAAGTATGGGTAAGGGTTTGGAGAGAATGTCCCGAGGCTTAAACAGCAAACTTCCAGTGGTTATTGTTGAAGGGAAGAGAAGGCCAGAGGCACCAATACAAGCTGCCAAACTTGCATCAGAGGGTGGAATTGTACTGAGGCAGCACATGCCGATCCATCCACACTGGAAAGAGTACAAGAAGGATGAATCTGTTCATAAAGACTTTGTGGGCAAAGTTTCTGTAAGTATGATTGTGTCTTTTCCAACAATGCAATTGAATTGATGCTTTAGTTGTTCTATCAGAGATCAGTATATTGATTTGAAGGCCTGTATTCTGATGTATATGCTCTTGACTAGGTTAAATTTTCCATGGACCCCAATCACAAAGCAGTCCTGATTGCTTGCTCAGATCTGCTCAAGGGTGGTCAACGCCAGATGAGGCACAAGTTGAAGTAAGATTACTTTGATAATGTACCAGCCAATCAAGTAAGAACAACTTCGCCATTGAATGGTATGACTGATGAACAATGGAAAGCGCTTGTAGAAATGTGGTCAAGCCCCAAGCATAAGGTAAATATGTCTCTGCTAGGCTCTAGTTCCATGAGCACTCTAGTTCCTGCAATAAGAGTGATTACCTGCTGTTTAAATTTGATTGAGATGAACACTTGTTATCAGTTTGGCATCCTGTAGTTGAAACATGTCCTGTTCAGTCCATTTGTCACTTCTTGAAGTCATTTCTTTTGCATTAAAAAAAGAAACAATATTTGAGTGGCTAGGTGCAGAGGCTTTAGTTTTAGCAGATTTCCAGCTTCTAGTGAGCCAATGAAGGTTTTGTGGCTGTAGCTATTAGCTTGCTAGTCAGAAAAATGACTTCATAAGTAATCAGCATGCTGGGCTCAAAAATAACTTGTACCTTTCATTTGTTAGCCAAATCATGACTAGGTGTCCATATTCCTGCTATCTAATAATTTTTCCCCTTATGGGCTATGTTTCCTGTCATACTAACATTCGCCTTATAGGAGAAGCGTTTGAAGGCCAAGGTCAGTCGTGGGAAGGTTAAGTACCCTCACAAGACGGGCTCCCGGTGCTATATTGCGCAGACTTATGTTGTGGTAAGCATGCTCTTATTTCCTTACCGTTGATAGTCAAAGTTTAAAAGGTTTGACTTGCGATAATAGCCCCATGTGTTGCTGACAATATAGTTTTGATTATTTGCGATCCTACTAAAACTTTTTGTTGTAAGACATGCTTGTATTAGTGTTGATACTGCAATCTGGAACCAAGGTTTTTAAGGCGTCGCCTAGGCGTCCAGGCGGAAAAAATTCTGGGGCGTCTCCGTCGCTTTTTTAGAGTTTTAGGAGCCAAGCTCCCTGTCTTAATTGATGAAAAGATGAAGACAGTTTACAGCACCAGTTTGGCTTACCACCAAGGCAGCCAACAGAAGTTTACACCCCAACAGCAGTAAGACATGCGACACCAAAGCTAGAGTAAGACAAGACTAACGAAAGGGCAGTGGCACAAATCCTCGCCACTGTCACCAGCACAGACACTTGCACAAATTTTCTTCAAGTCCTCAGGCCTCCGCATGGCAGAACAAGCTTCCTCAGCACCGGCCATCAGCAGTTCACCTTCACAAAGTTCCTTCAATTCTTCTGGCATGAACTTCGGCTCCCAGCTGTAGTCAGAGAGCTTCCAGAGGGATAGGGATGTCGCCGATAGGCCACGCTTCAGCCAGTAATCCTCCCAGGTCTTGATGCAATCTTCCTTAGTTCTTCTACCAAAGAGGAGAGTTTGTCTTTCTGGTTCCCAGGACACAGAATTATCCAATTCTGAAGTGTCCCAGCAATTTTCAGAAGAAGCACTTCCATACTTCTCCACCTTGTGTTCTGAAAATGCATATCATTTCTTAATTTCCAAAGACACCATAAGGAAGCAGAAGTAAACATGTTAAGAACTAGAAAGCGTTTATTGCTGAGCCACTTGCCACCTATTGATTCAAAGTCAGAACCTATATCTAAGTTTAGGAGCTCAGAAATCACGCCCCACATGTGTCTTGTAACTACACACTCAAAGAACATGTGTCTCCGGTCTGCCGCACCCGCCTTCCCGACGCCCGGATGCCCAGTGCGTAAAGAAAGGGCGTGGGCGAATCGGCGCGCGCGCGGAAAGAATCGCGCCTTCCGCCTGTAGCGCCGGAAGAAAGAGCGGGAGGGGGAGAGGTAAGACCGGGAGGGGGAAAGAGAGGGAGAGGATACCCGCCGCCGCTCCCGCCATAGCCGCCGCCGCAGCTCCAATCGAGGATTCCCGCCGGCGCCGCGCGCCAAATCCAAGCGCAGGGACGCGCCGCCCTACATCTCCGCGGCGATTCCCGCCGTGAGCCGCTGGATTGAAGCTCCTGGAGACCTCTGGCTGCCAAATCGACTGGACGCCGGCCCCAGCTCCATCCAACTTCCCGTAGGTCGCGCGCGTGCGACAGAGACAGAGAACGGCGGCGCAGGCCTCAGGAGAGCTAGGTTTTAATGTGCCAGGGGAGGGAGATGGGCCACATGGGCTGCTGAAGGCTTAGGCCGGCCCATTTATTACTCCTGCATCTTTCTTTTCTTCCTTTTCTTATCTCTTTTCTTTTTTTCTTAATCCTACTGCTCCATCTATCCTGCTGTTTTGTCTATTGGTAAGGCGTCGCCTCGCCTTACGCTTTAATCGCTTTAAGCGCAAGGCGGTAGACAGTCGCCTCGCCTCGCCTTACCGCTTTAAAAACCTTGTCTGGAACACTCTAATATATGACCAATTGACTCAAAAGTTGTTTGCCTCTTATTTTAAAGAAAGACAAGTACAAAGAAGTGCCACCCACTGCGATTGACCTCTTCAGAGCAGCAAGACAGGTCTCAGTGAGCCCGTCAAAGAAGCCATTGTAAGTTTGTTCAAAACTAAATTGACTTCTCAGTTGTTACTTTCTCGAGTTCCTTGACTGTTTTTTTTTGGTTGCAACTGTTAAGTAGTTTGAACTAAGCTGAGTTCCTTGATTTTTGTGTAAGAGGTGTTTCCATAATGACTCATATTACTACTGTGTTCCTGGGCAAGTGGGAATTCATGCCTTGCATTTCTACTTTGTTTCCACAATGATATTTAGTTAATACTGGATGGCATGCTGGTTCTTGTTCTAGGTCAGTAGATGCATGCTTCTAGCCTTTGCCATCCTATTTATGTTTATATTTGATAAGGAACCGGTCCATACTTATTGCAGTTGCTAGCAGTAGCTAGTGCTACACATGCATACTCACTTAGCTAAACCAATGCTTGACAGTACAAACCAATTCTGAAAATGAAAGGTTGCTGACCATGCTGATGAAATTGTTAACCTGCCATGATAAACTTGATTATTGCAGGAAGTTGCACATGCTTTTTATTTGGTTCAGTTTTACAAACAATCTTGCTCAATTGTGCACTTGGTAACAGATATTCTGGTGAACTTTGCATTTTTGTTTGCATATATGATACATATTCCTGGTTATATAGCTGTATGTTTCTAGATTTTAATGCAAACTTGTTTGATCATTAGGAACGAATGCAAGCTATCGTCGCTGAACCTACAGAAGAAGGGAAAGATCCGAAGACTGCCACTGAAGCTGTTGCATATGTCTTGGCATCATCAAAGTTTCTTCAGAACATCGGTCTCGAGACAACTGTCCCGAAGAAGAGTGCCACATCCGCCGTCTGAGCAAGGGTACAAGAACTTGAGGCAGAGGTTCAAGCAGAAAAGGCAGACTCTGCAGCACTGAGATGCCAGATTGAGTACCAGCAGAATCAATTGGAATCCTTGAAGTCAAAGGTTGAAGAATCTGAGGCAGCAAAGCAGAAGCAACAAGAACTAGACAACCTGAAGAAGCAAGGCGAGGAGACAAATTCACTTCTTCATCGTCGTCTGCTGTGCCTCAACAAGGAGTAGGTGAGATTCATGTGATCATTCCTGTTTGGAAAACATACATATTCATATGGTCATTGCTGAGGTGATCTAACTGATCGCATGCCTACCTTCCAGGGAAAGGAGGATGTACTAGAAGAGCCAGTAGTTAGGTGCTTGGAAAATAGAGATGTCTTGTTTATTGGGAGAACTATCATCCTATCCAAATCTTTCTTTTGGGGAGCTATGTTAATAGCTGCTAGCCTGCTACCTTGACTTGTTTTGAGTCGTTGCAACTTCTATTCTGGAATGTTGTAAGATTATCAGCAGATTTTATTTTGGACATGTTCAGCCATTTGGTAGCGTGGCTGTTTATTCTGGTGGCTGTTTATTCTGGATAGTCACTTTGGTGGTTTATTTTGAAAAAAAGTGACAATGAATTGGAGTATGTGTTTATGTTATTTATGTGTTAATGAATGTGCTGTGCTGGGTTGTAATCTTTATGATGATATATGGGATGTGCCAATAAAGCTAGGCCTGGAAAATAAATGGGCTTGAATTCGTATTAAAATTTCATTTTGTTCATTTAGGCTCATTACACAGTTGGGTTGGGCCTTCCTACAAAAGAATAGTGGGCTTTAAATGAGATAGAAAATTATATCTAAAAATGGGTCTAACAATTGGGCTTAGCTCATAAATATTGAAAATACAATGGGCTTACAATTAGCCTTAGTCCATTAAAAGACTGTTCATTGATGGGCCTTCTTGGGCCACGTCACTGTCACATCACTACCATATCTCTTGCATACAAGAATTTGTGACGTTTTATAGACTTTTAATGACAAAAAACTACCGTCATAAGTTAGTGACAATATAAGAATCGTCACAAAATTTATGACGAAAAAATTTGTTTTCGTCACATAATACCTTTTATTACGGGATATAGATGACGAATGAATTTTCGTCACAAGAGTGTCACAAATAGCAAACTGTGACATAATTTCTACTTTATGTGACAAATGAAACGTTATAAAAGGTGATATTTGTTGTACTGCAACCTGGGCTTGGGCCGAGAATTCTCCATCCTGCTTGGGCTGGATCCAATCCAGTAGGCGTTGGCCATCAGATTCTATTTGATGGTCGGACGTTGATCTCGCATAGGAAAAAAAACTCAGGCCTGCCTGTCGGGCTCTCTTAACCTATTTCACTTCCTTGCTGCAGTGGCTCGGTCGAGCACCTCCGACGGCATCACGCCGCCGCGCCATTCATGTGGCAGAACCAGTTTGAATTATACCAGTTCGAGTGCACTAAACATCTAAAAGCACCTTAACCGGTATAATCACTGGTCCTTCGGGTAACATCCCGATATAGCCACTGAATATCGGATCATAACACAAGTATACATCCCGCATGAAGGCGAGTCAGAGATACAACAATTCCATCATATTTCACATTATATTGATAACGAAATATGTTACATCAGAGTTTGAAGCTAGAGAGTTGAAGAATTTTAAAGAGGTTTTACAGAAACTAAGTGTAACAGAGAAGTTCTGCAGCGGAAAGTTAAAACACGACTATACACATACGTCGTAGGGTTGATGCCATAGTAAGCCTGAGCATGACATCATTCATCCGAACCATAGCTGGTAGATGGTTCCCATTCCATAGACCAGCCAATAGGTAAAGCACTAGGCCAAGTCGAACTAATGTTTGGCTCATCAGAAGTCATACCTGAAAACATTGTCACAAGCAAGATTGAGTATACTAATACTCAGCAAGACTGACCCGTTTAAGGGTATAACATAGCCCTTTTACCAGACATGCAAGGCTTGTGAAGGTTCTTGAGTTTATTTGCTGAAAAGCAATAAAGAGTAGGTCCTTATTTTCAAGTTTTAGCTTTCAGATTCTAGTGGATTAACCATTCTAGGTTTGCACTTATCTATACAATTATGGTAAAGAAATTATATGCATTCAACAAGATTGAGTATCATCTTTGTTCCACTTCTTACTCTATGTGGCAAAGAGATTAAGCAGTCTCAATATCCGTGAGAGGCGGAACAGTTCGAACCGAATTTCAATCCTTGCAAGGTAAACCTAACACACACACGCTTGGAGTACCATTGAGTCACTCCAAAGCAACCGTTGGCCTTTCATTCCGGGTCGTGGATCAACGCCACTCTCCCCGACTATAGGGCACCACACCTCGTCCCTCATAGTCGTAATCGTAGCGCTACTTAACATAACTTTCAACATAAATTAACATTCCTATGCCTAAGAGAGAGTGGAAGGTATGTCCACTTGCCGGGCCGATCAGTTACTAGGCTTGCCGCGTACCATATTTACGGCATGTGGCTAGTACTTTCAAACACTTAATCAACACCACCACACACCGCGGCCTTATCAAGTTTATCAACACAGATGGATTTCAATATGAAGCTTGTAACCAAATCCGTCCATGGTCCTTATAGTGATTGTAGAAAGTAAATAATCAACTCCTATAAGCTCGCGAGTGACAGGCAATCACTCGACTTTTACCGGTCCTATTAGCATAGCATCTATTCGAACTCTGTTTCTAGTAGTCAAACAATAGGTACCTAGGATTATGCATCTAAGGTTTTCAATCCACTCCAATAATTTAAATGCACAAGTAAAAAGTAACTATAAGTTGTATAATTTAAAATAATAGGATTATGCATCGGGGCTTGCCTGGAGTGGTGTTTATAAAGTCAGTGGACTTGGGTTCTTCCGAATCAGAGTTCGGGGCTTCAGTTAATTCAACAACTTCGGCCGGAGCTTTGGAGAAATCCTCGTCTGGTTTCTGAATGATCTGGTATGTTCCGTCTGCTAGTGAGTTCGTTTCTATATGCAATGCAATATTTGAAAATTAGTGAAGTGCTTGAGTATAGCTTTCCTTCACTAAAGAGTTAAAAATCACTTAAAAGTATTACTTTATTGGGTAAAGGTTTATTGAGTAAAAGGAGTATAAAGAATTCCATGAAAAAGGGGTTTTTATTTTGACAAAATAAACCACATAAAGGTTTTTAAATAAATCTTTTAAGATATAAACAAAACATAGAGAAGAAAATTTTAAAAACAAGTATTAAAGTCCATTGATGAGTTTTGAAATTTTTTGTAAAACATGACATGTGTCAAAGGACACATAGTTCAAAGCTCATTTGAAACATGGCTCTAAAATAAAAGTTATAAACAAAAAGAGCCATATTCTAATCCTATTTTTAGAATTAAATACACAAAGATTTAGCAAAACTTCATAACATCAAACTTGTAAAGCTAATTACAAGGAAAATAACAAAATTGGTTTGGCATTTTTTTGTTTTTTGTACATTTTTCTAGGAATTTTTGAAGTTCACTGCAAAAAAAATAAAAGGATAAAGGTCTTTTTATAGAAAGGACCCTGAAGGTTTTTGAATCAAAGCAATTGGGTCCTTGGGTCGAGTCAGAGGTGAGGAGGGAGTTGACCGGCCGGATTCTGGTGACGGCAATCGCCGGCGGCGAGGGTCGAGTAGCCAGAGAGCAAGGGGAGGATGTGGCGCACCTGTTGGAAGGTTCGAGAGGGAGGATTGAAGGCCGGAGGGTGCTCGTCGCCGGTGGACAGGGCACGGCGGCGGAAGGGATCGATGACGGTGGTGCTCCGGCAAGGGATGGGCAGAATCAAACGGCGGGTGAGCTTCACAGGGTCACGGTGAATCTTTCAAGGGGGTCAGGGTGGCCGGGGAGGAGCTGTGGCGGCGGATCGGCGGTGGACCGAGGTCGCCGAAATTGGGAAAAGGGGGCGCGGCGGTGTACGCTGGTGACGGGGCTCGGTCGGGCTTTATATAGGCCACAGGTGGGGAGATAAGCGAGGGAGGAAGCTCCAGGGGGCGAAATTGATGAGGAAAAGGTGAACTTGGTGGCGGTGCAGGCTTCTCCATGGGCGCCGGCGAGGTGGCGTGCAGAGGGGCCTTCGGGGCGGCGTGGCACGAGCCCAATGTGCCAGGCAGAGGCGGTACTAGGGTGGCGGGGTTCTTGCGCGCGGCACATGGAGTGGCGTGGCGGCTCAGGGAGGAGTTCTAGTGGTGGTTGGGCTCGCCGGAAAGGGAAGCTAGGGGCGGCGACTCGGCGGCGCGGCGTGGCGAGCTCGCGCGAGGCCAGCAGAGGGGAGGGTGGGGCTAGGGGGATGCTAGGGAGGGCAGGTGGCAGGCCAGGAGCGGCGCGGCTAAGCCACGGTGGGGGAAAACCGCGGCGACGGCGTGGAGCAGAGCTCCGGCGAAACTGGAGGAGGAAGAAGGGTAGGTGAGGACTATTTTGTAAAAATAGAAAAGTATAGGGGGTTAAGTGTAAACTAAAAAATTCCTGTTGATCTTGGGCTCAAATGAAAAAGTGCCCAAAATAAAAATTGTTCAATTTTTCAAGACCTACAACTTTCATGTGCTAATTTTCACTAGGTCAAAGGATTATGAAATATTTTGAAAAGTTTGAAAGAACTCTATTTAAAGAAGGAAAAATACTTTTTGATTGCAAATTCATCACAATTTTGGACTTAAATGCAATAAAGCTACCAAAATCATGATTACTTGCATTTTTCAAGAAAACCCTTCAAAATTTTGAAATTACTCCCTAAGTTAAAACTTTTTTTGCAAAAAGGGGCTAGTAATTTTATATAATTACAAATATGCCCTTTAGTTTGTATTGAAAATTTTTGACTATCAAACAAGCTAAACACACAATTGCTCATATCACCTTATGCTCTAATAGCTAGACACTTGAGGTGTCACAATTCGGTCCGCCATCATGCCATGGCCGGTCATGGCCTTGCGACCGCGAGCCGAGCCTTCCATCCTTTCTTCTTCCCCCTTTTCCTCTGCGCCATAGCGGCGGTCCCGCCCATAGCGGCTGAAGGATGACGTGACGGTGCCGCTGCTAGCCCCCTTGCCGGTCGCGCGCTCGTCTGTGCTAGAGCGCACTACCCTCAGGCATCCCTTGCGGCGGTGCACTGGGTCCGGGCATGCGCCGTGGGGCTAGCTTGCAGCTCGGTCATTCCCGCGCGACGGCGGTAGTGTGCCGGCTCGCCGGCGCCTGGGGTGTCTTTCCTGCGCGGCGAAAGTTGACGGTGGTGGCAGTAGGTGGGTCCCTGTTTATGCTCGATAACGACTCATTTTAAGCATCATCTTGAGCCTAAAATCATGAGAATAAAGTCTCATGCATTCTTACGCTATCCAGAAAGAGTCAATTCCACATTTCCTCTTGAAAGTATTGCTATATTGGAATTCGAGCAGAAATGCAGGTAAAACAGGCTTCAAGCTTCAAGATACATACCCCGACCTTCAGAACAAGTTATCAGCTCCTGCATGAGCGCATAAAAGACGAGCGCCAACATTAGTGGTAGGTGTTATTACTAACGAATTCCGCAAAGTGTTTGTGTACAGTTGTGTGCAGGTTGCTTATTGCTTGGAAATGAGAAGAGAATGCAGCCCACAAGCATGGTGACACATCATCGATCCGAGGCAACACCTTCTCGACGAATCAGATGCGTTCACGAGTATCCACGGGCCCACTGGAGCTACCAAATCACCTTAGGACAAGTCATGACCCACATACATGACATGGGGGCCCACCTAGCAGCCTCTAGGTCAAGTTTGAGGCGGTTCGGTCAGCTTTTCTGGTCGGCCGACCGTAGGTCAGTTCACCTTAGCTCCATCTTCCACGTGTCGGCTCTACATTCGATGGCAAAGGCGGTTCCAGGAGGCATGGGCCCAATCCCGGGGAGGAAGAGGTCATGGCACCCCCTATATATATGAGAGGAGGGGGTAAGAATCAAGACATCCACCAAGTGCAACTTCAAGCCTTCTCTTTGGTTTAGAGCTTCCTAGCTTAGGGAGAGGGTAGAGGTACTTAGGAGGGGCGCCGATCTTCGGTGCTCTTTTCCATTTTGTACCTCTACGAGAGTAAGAGAGTAGTTCGAGGGAAGTGCCAGGGTGTCGGCACTCTGATCCCAGCTTGTATCTCTACGGATGCTTCTACATTCTTCGAGTTTAGTAAGTATTCGTGGTTTCTATCTCTAGTTTGATACTTGGTATATTATATACTAGTAGTGCTTGTAGTTGAGTGAGATCAGTTCTCTTACTCGCAGGTTCCTCGCTTTGTATTCATACAGAGAGCTGTAGTTTGCTACGAGATATCATACGTAGTTAGACTGCAGTAGTAATCAGCAGTGTAGACGTGGTGTCTAGGCTGCAGTAGATATCCTTTGTTTTCCTTATCTCCCACGGTTTGTTAGAGGCAGGCTCTAGGTGGTGATAGCCCTATTGGTCCTTCATAATCCTCCATGTTCGGATATAGTGTAGACCTGTTGGCCGGAGTCAACTGGCAGACCAGTTGTAAGCCGGCACCCGAAGCGAGTATTGTGCCCGAGAGATCAACCTCTAACTCAGTTATAGTGCTGTCTTAGGAATCCTCTCTACCCTTCTACCTACCTTGGTGTGTCCTTGGATCGACTAGAATAGAAGAGTGTGCAGACACATCCACTGTGGATTCGATAACCCTTGGAATACTCTGAGGTGAAAGCTACAACAATATCTGTTGACGCAAAAATCAACACACTGGAATCCGAGGGCAAGTGTTCGCCAAGCTCCGGAAAGTCAACCAAGCGTGCCTGTCAATTTAACCTGTAATTGACAAGGGAAAAAAAGTTAAATTCGAGAGCGTATCGGCAGGAATTCTGAATATCTCTCACACAGGCATATCGGCAAGCTCTGCTAATAGGGAAAATGACAAAAGAATATTAAATACGGGTGCGTAGTAAACGAGCGCGTCGGCAGGTTCAGTCGATGCGGAAAACGACAAAATTAGCTTAGAATAGCTGATTGCACGTGCATGACAAGATCTAAGCTATGAATGTGTAACTCAGATGATGCAAGCTTCAAACAGATCTAAACCAGCTTTAGGATAACAAGGTGTTACTGCAAAACCTAAAGCCGATCTAATATGCTTCTAGGCGGATAGATGTGATAATGGCCAAAAACATAGGAAAAACCTATAAATCTAACTGATATCGATAAATTGTGAATAAATCTAGACGAGAAAACAGCGATGCGCCCGAGATCAAAGCCTAAATAAACTCGATAACTTTTGAATAGATCTGAATGAAGCCACAGTGATACTCCCGGTAACTAAAGCTCAAATATACTCGGTAAAATGAAAACTCACCAGCAAATCAATTCGCTCGAATGTGAGGCGACCTTGATCAATTGGAAAGAACTCATCGAAAAGAAAAGAAAAGAGGTGAAGTCGCCGAAAAAGTGCAAAGGAATTGTAAAGTGTTTGTTGTTTGGATGTGTATCAACTTTTTCCGGTCCCATACAACTGATATATACAGCCTACACCAACAAGCCCTAGCCGATTACGGCAAACACATTACTTGACCTAAAAGTAAAGACTTTCTAAAATAAACTATACTAAAAATGACAACCAAATCATCAGAATCCTTGTAGATTTCGGGTCCCTTTTCCTCCTTTCTTACTCATCAGCAACTTCTTATCGGCCGATCACTAAACCACGTGGATCAGCATCTTCACGGAATATCCTCCTGGCCCATCAGTTGCGCCCCATCGGCCGGTTCTGATCCTGTGCATCTTTTGATTTCTTTCAAATCGGTAACCTTTCCTTCATGATATCACCTTCCTTGACACGTGTCAAAAAATGGTGTCAACACATGCCCCAAGTTTCGGAGTAATCTATTTGTTGCTCCGAAATTAACTCCAATCATGATTGCCAACGTTCGAATAAATCTTTGTCTCCTAAACGGACGGCACATCAAATCTCCATTTTGCCCTTCGAACAAGGGTTATAAATATCTCCGCCTTCCCTTCTGTTAGTACTTTTCCTTAGCATCCTCTGGCCTCCTCTCTCGTTCAAGAACATACCAGCCCCGCCGCCATCTGTGCAACCGAAGCGCCCCACTAGGGTTCTTATTTCATTAATTGGATCATCACTTTTCAGCTTGCCAATCAAGCATTAACTGGATCATCTGATCAGCCGAACACAACGATCTCGGCTTTCTCATCATTGCCTCTTGCTCCCGCTGGCTGCAATTTCGATGAGATAAACTTGAAGCAAGTAAGCATCTTTCCTCTCAGCTGATCTCACAACATCTTTTGCCCTTATCGACTATTCTGACTATCGTTCTCTCTTTAGACGCAAGAATCTCCAGACAAAAGCATGTTTTTTTCCAGATTGGAGCTACCTCCCAAGAGGAAGGAGAAGAAGCAGCATCAGTCAAATCGGTTGCATTATCTGACGAAGTCAAGGCTAAACTCCAAGAGACTCTTCAATTTCTGCATCAAGACATCGGCCAACTAGTCAAAGATTCCAAGCCGATTCGTGCCATCTTAGAAGATCTGGAAGGCAAGCTTTCGGAACCGATTGAAGAAACGCTGACTCCTACTGCCTTCATCGAGAGCCACCATGTGCAAGTTCTCAAGGCTCAAAAGCAACTCACCACTCGCCTTCAGCAAGAGGAGATCCTCGGTCAAAGAGACAAATCCAAGGCCCTTGTGGAGTCAATCTGCAATGAAATCAAGTCTCTGACTGATACTTAGGCTTCCATCCGGAGAAATAAGGTCAAACTGGAAGCCAAGCGCAACCGCCTTCTTCAGGAGCTTAACAAAGTAAACTAGGAAATAGACACCGCAGATCATGATCTCTCACAGATCCCATCAGCCATCACCAGACTCGAAGGGGAAAGACAAAAGCATGCTAGCCAAGCATACCAACTTCACAAAAGTCTGCGGCCGATTTCTGGATCATCAGAGAATGATAACCAAGTAATTGAAGACGTTGATCAGATTCGCCTGCGCGTGATAAAAGTGATCCAAGAGGCTTTGGGGTCACTATAGAAAACTTTTCCTAACATTCCGCGCTGTAATCCTCAGAAGTTGCAAACAGTCTGATCCAATCCTAGAAACATATTTTCTTTATAATTTATTGCTCGAAGGGCGATGCATATCACGTCGGCCATGTTACAACCGACGTATACAACTCACAATCGGCTTTACATATTGTGCACTAGAGGCAGTACTCCTTAGTATTGTCTATAACTAAAAATCCAGCCAATGTTACAATTGGCCATATCCCTCACCGATCAGGACTCATTTGAAGAATCTCTAGCTTTCATTTATGCGATCTCATAATCAACCATCCGAAAGAAATCTTTTTCCCACACTTGACCAGAAAGGCAATTCATGCGATCATAACTTACTATATGAGCTTCAGCCGATGCCACACTGAATGACAAATCGGCAGATACTATTTCAATAGCATCATCAACCCATTGAATCAAACATTGATGCATAGTAGATGGAATGCAACAATTGGCATGAATCCAGTCCCGACCCAGCAGCAAACTGTAGGAACCCTTTCCATTAATAACGAAGAAAGTGGTAGAAAGAGTTTTACTGCCAATTGTTAGGTCAACGCATAATATCCCCAAAGCAGGAGATACAACCCCTTCGAAATCTTTAAACATCATGTCAGTCTTCGTTAAATCATCCTGACTTTTTCCCAATTTGCATAGCATCACGTAGGGCATTATGTTCACAGCTGCACCTCCATCGACAAGCATTTTCGTGACTGGCTTACCATCAACAAATCCCTTCAAGAATAATGCCTTGAGATGTTGCCTTTTATCATCATCTGGCTTCTCAAATGTTGCTGGTAATGGCTCCAAATTTAACTATGCCATGGCTTCTTCCAGCTCTGGCTCGTGATCTTCATCATCTGGCACCATGAACTCCTTTGGCATTATGAAAACCATGTTAATCGGTGCTATCACCATCGGCTCTCGACTTAGCACGCCAAACATGTGTCTTGACTCCTTTCTTACTTAGAGTCTGCTCTTGTTCTTCCTCTATGATCTTCAGTTGGCGTAATCTTTGAACACGTCTCTTTTGCGATCTGCTCAAACCTCCTGGACACCATTGAGGTTGATTAGTGCGATCGGAATCAGGTTCGCATTCTGGATCTTTACGCGTCGGCTGATCATCTTGCACTCTATCATCGGCCATTTGTTCCAGCCGATCATGTGCGGGCACTCTTCTTCCAGTAGGATCACGTAGCATGGTCCTGCCCCCCAGTCGATCATGCACCGATACCTTTTTTCCTAGCCGATCATGCACAAGAGCACGTTCACGTCGGTAAGATTCATCGACATGACGTGGCCTTTTATATGATCGGCTGCCTTGACCATTGCACTCGGGACAATCATATGCCGGGGGCAATGTCAACCCTTCTTCCCAGTAGTAGACAAAGAAAGGACACCTCCAATGTTCATTCTCATGACGTGCCTCTTCCTCTTTGCGCTACTGCCTTTCGCAGTCACGCTGGAACTTGTTCAGCAGCATCTGAGATGTGACACGCCTACGTGGCGCCAAAGAACGTTCGGCCTCTTCTTGTCGACCCTTCCCTTTGACTTCATCGGCCGTTATTTGCACTCTGGGATCAACAGTTCCAGATCTTCTGGCCCATGATGACATCAGGATCTTGGCTTGAGGAAGACTCTTGTCTTTAACCATGTCCACCATGTTATTGGCAAACGGATGTTGGTCAATCTTCATCGTCCTCTTAGGAGTTTCAAACTTCAGCTTCCCTTGCTCGAAGTCCAACTGAATCTGCTGCCGAAACTCTTTGCACTCATTTGTATCATGCGGCTGGCATTGTGCCACTTGCAATACTTCATGTTCTTGAGTTCTTCTTCCGACGGGATCTTATGATATGGCTTTAACATGATCAACTCTTCCGACAACAACAAGTCAAAGATCTTCTCGGCTTTGGTGATGTCAAACCCGTACGACTCGGGCTCCTTCTTTCCAAATGGACACCTCACTGGCTTCTTGTTGTTTTGAATCCACTCAGCCGATGCGACCGTCTCTTACTCCTCATTAGAATCATGATCAGCAGAATATTCTACATAGTTTATTTTCTTCTGAAAAGGCTTCTTAGACTCATAGGACCGAGCCTCTCCTGTCATCCGACTCGCGATTTGACTAAAGCTTTCAAACTCTTGCGATGCATACTTGTCCTTGATGTGAGGCAAGAGTCCATTAAAAGCTGCATCGACCAACTGCTCATCGGACAGTATCAAACTGTAGCATATGTTCTTTACATCCCTGAACCTTTGAATGAAAGCACCAATTGATTCATCATTCCGCTGTCTTAAGCCAGTCAAATCGATCAACTTTAATTCAGTAATTCTAGAGTAGAAGAACTGATGAAATTATCTTTCTAGATCGGCCCAATACAATATGGAGTTTGCTGGTAAAGTTGTGAACCATGCAAAGGCCGATCCAGATAAAGACAAGGAGAACAACCGAACTCTGAGTGCATCTTCGTTGGCTGCTTCTCCCAAATGCAGAAGGAATCTGTTAACTTGGTGAAGTCAGGTATCTTGTACTTGTGTGGGAGAGGAATCTGATTATAAAACGAAGGATAGGGAGTCTTGTACATGACAGATTGCTGTTTTGTCCTTAATCCAAACTGCTCCTTCATTACTTCAGCTATTTTAGTTGTCCAGCCAACCTGCTAATTAACTACTGGTATCCGCTGAGGAGAAACCATGTTTGCTGAGTTCGTCATCATCGCAAGCTGTGGTGACATAGGGGTCGTCTGCTGTCCAGCCGAAGGCATATGATGCGCTTGCTGAGCCACCCGATTGGGTGACTGTTGAGTCATTGCTAGCGCTGACGTGGTCGCCGGCTGTGGAACCAATGGACTAGCCGACTGCTAACCAGTTAATCCATGTACGACACGTTGACATATTGTAATATTCCAGTTGCCTGATCATGGAAAACCCAATTGACCCCATTCTCATGAGGAGATTGTGAAATCAGAACTTCTGAAGGGGATTTGGGCTGGAGCAGGATTGCGAGACGCTGCTGTGGAGTCATCGGCGGTGGTGCCGATGTGTTGAATTGTGCAGCCATTTGTGGACTCCATATACCGTGTGCAGTCGGTGATGTCGCCGATGCATCTTGCTGGGTACCCATCGGCTGAGTGACTGATGGATCAGGCTGAGGAGTCATCGGTTGAGAAGCCGATGCATTAAACTGTGCTTTGGATGATGGAGTAAGTAATTCAGGTGGCATACCATCTCCAGGAACAGGATTCCACCCTTTTGGAAATCCAGATGCAGATCCACCTTGCACAGCTGTAAGGATAGGCAGAGTAGTCGAATAAACAGGAGCTATTGGAGCTGTGGACGTTGCGGCAGTAGCTTGTTTTGATGCTTGATTGTTACTTGTTTCTGCCTGGATGTTTTGAGCAGACAAAGCTGCTGCCATAGGCACCTCCAAGGGAACATATTGCATCTGATCTGGCTGTATGAAACAAGGCCCCACACAGCCTGGAAACATGCCTTCTGCAAAGGTCTTGACTACTGCGTTGTGCACTGTATTGCCCATGATCGTTGCACTCTTGATCAAAGCTTGAGCCACAACTTGGGATATGGTGTCTACCATCTTGTTTTCACGTTGTGCCTCTATCAATGGCTGGAAGGATGGAAGATCAAACTTCTTGATTACGTCCCCAGATCTGGTGACACTGTACGACTTGAGGCATTCACGTTTGAATCTATCCACGAGCTCAAGATACTCCTTCTATTGATCTTCCTTGAGCTTGCTTTCATCAACGGGGACGTAGTTGTCTTCGTTGACTTCAGATTTATCACCAATTTCCACCATGTTGAAGCTTCTAGTCCCACCAAGCGTACCAAAAGATGTGTTAATGCAAAAATCAACACACTGAAATCTGTGGGCAAGTGTTCGCCAAGTTCCGGAAAGTCAACCAAGCGTGCCAGTCAATTTGACCTGTAATTGACAAGGGATAAAACAAAGTTAAATTCGAGAGCGTATCGGCTGGGATTTCAAATATCTCTCACACAGGCGTATCGGCAAGCTTTGCCGATAGGGAAAACGATAAAAGAATATTAAATACGGGTATGTAGTAAACGAGCGCATCGGCAGGTTCAGCCGATGCGGAAAATGACAAAATCAGCTTAGAATCGCCGATTGCACGTGTATAACAAGATTTAAGCTATGAATGTGTAACTCAGATGATGCAAGCTCGAAACAGATCTAAATCGGCTTTTAAGATAACAAGGTGTTACCGCAAAAGCTAAAGCCGATCTAATATGCTTCTAGGCGGATAGATGTGATAATGGCCAAAAACATAGGAAAACTCTATAAATCTAGCCGATATCGATAAATTGTGAATAAATCTAAACAAGAAAATAGTGATGCGCCCGAGATCAAAGCCTAAATAAACTCGATAACTTTTGAATAGATCTGAACGAAGCCAAAGCGAAACGCCCGGTAGCTAAAGCTCAAATATACTCGGTAAAATGAAAACTCACCAGAAAATCAAGTCACTCAAATGTGAGGCGTCCTTGATCAACATGAAAGAACTTGTCGAAAAGAAAAGAAAAGAGGCGAAGTCGCCAAAAAAGTGCAAAAGAATTGTAAAGTGTTTGTTGTATTGGATGTGTATCAACTTTTTCCGGTCCCGTACAATTGATATATATAGCCAACACCAACAAGTCCTAGCCGATTAAGGCAAACATATTATTTGACCTAAAAGTAAAGACTTTCTAAAAATAAACTATACAAAATATTACAACCGAATCATCAAAATCCTTGTAGATTTCGGGTCCCTTTTCCTCCTTTCTGACTCCTCGGCAACTTCTTATCGGCCGATCACTAAACCACGTGAATCAACATCTTTACGGAATATCCTCCTGGCCCATCGGCTACGCCCCATCGGCCGGTTCTGATCCTGTGCATCTTTTGGTTTCTTTCAAATCGGCAACCTTTCCTTTATGATATCACCTTCCTTGACACGTGTTAAAAAACGGTGTCAACAGTATCCGTGCGCTCGCGGATTTATTTGTGACGCTAAAATACCCAACAAGTTTTCTGGCACCATTGTCGAGGAATGATTGTTGTATCTATCTTCTTACCTAGTCGCCCTCGTATCTTTCCCTTTTCTTTCCTTCTAGCTTTACCCCTGCTATCCATGGGGAAGCTGTCCTTTAAGAGCTCCTCTATCTTACGGAATTTATTTTGTATCATTTTTAACTTTGTTTCTGCTACCTCTACCCCCGCTACCACAGATCAGCCTTTTATCCAAGACTTTTTTGCTCCTACGGGTGAGTTCCTCGAGCCACCGCCTTCTGAGCACCCAATCCTTTCATCCGGCTATGAACTCCGTCCCAACCCTATCGCTATGGTTCAGGATCTTTCCTTCTCTGGGTTAGATAGCAAAAACCCATACCACCATCTGCGAGAGTTTGAGCTAGTGTGTTCATGTTGTGCCATCACATGCATGTCACGTGATACCCTTAGGTAGAAGTTGTTTTCCTTTTCTCTTGTAGAAGAGGCTAGACAATGGTACATGCGTACCATAGAGAGTATGAATGGAAACTGGGGTGAACTTAGAGATGAGTTTTGTCTCAAGTTTTTCCTCGAGTCCCGGATCAAGTCACACGTATATACAACAGAATGAACAGTATATCACAGCACATATCACGTAAAAAGATATATTAAAGCGAGTATGAATGTTATTTATTACAATAATGACAAAATGTCTGATACAGAGTATGCGGAAGCGTAAAAACATATACGAGAAGCTCACGGAAGCAGGGCGCCACAGGGATGTCGACTGGGAGACGAATGCCTAGAAGTCCTCGTACTCCTGGTAGCTCCGGGTGAACTCCCTCGCGTCGGCAGGAACTGAGCAGCAGTAGAGTATCCCCAAGAGAAAAAAGAGTAGAGTAGGCAAGAGTGAGTACACAACTTGTACTCAACAAGTATAACACAAACTATGAGGCTCTAAGGTTGGCTGACTCAACTGCATTAGCTTTTAAGTCTTGGCAAGATTTTATTAAAGCTATTTACTACAAGTTAGTGAATTACCATAAACACAGTTACATAGTAATTAATTAGAATTAATCATGTTACTACTGAGAACCAAACCAAACCAAGCCACCCGGGGAAACCTGCCTCGTCAAAGGAAGATAACCCAACTAATCAAAAGGAGGATCTGGGCCGCTCATGACCATGAGCACGGCTAGTATACCAGTTTTACACTCTGCAGAGGTTGCACATCTTTACCCACAAGTCGTGAGCTACGCTAGTTGTTCATCACACTTCCTTAGGTAAGATGACTAGCAAACTCACTACGAGGCCGTTACAAAGAATCTCGTTGGTAAGGCGTAACCGCGTGATAGGTGTTGTTCATGTTATACTTGCCTTCCTCAAACTGTTCCTGCTGCTAGAACTGCTCAGAAGATGGCTCCTGGTACTAGTACTGGGGCTCCTCAGATGGATCAACGTCTACTCACGAAAACATGGCCAAAAACAATACACAACATAAACATACATGCAAACAATAGCAAAAACTAAGAAACAGTACAACATTACATGAAAACAGTAAACAAAACTAAGCTAAAAATATTCTACGCATTACAACGATCGCGTGGACATAAAGAACGCCTAAAACGGAGCTAGAACGTGAAATCAGAGCTAAAACAAGGTTCAGGGGCTTTTCTGCAAGAAAAACAAAGTTTCTGGGGGTTTTCTGCAAAAACTGAGGAGCTAAACGTAATTAAACCTTAGATCTGGGGTCTAACTAGCAAAAACACCAGGGCTGGATGCGCGGGTTCTAATTTGAAGAAACCCAGGGCACTCTGTAACACCCGGTTTATAAAAGGACATAAACCGAGCAATCATATACGTGCCAGGATCAAGTCACACGTATATACAATAGAATGAACAGTACATCACAGCACATATCACGTAAAAAGATATAATAAAGCGAGTACGAATGTTATTTATTACAATAATGACAAAATGTCTGATACAGAGTATGCGGAAGCGTAAAAACATATAACGAGAAGCTCTCGGAAGCAGGGCGCCACAGGGACGTCGACTGGGAGACGAACGCCTAGAAGTCCTCGTACTCCTGGTAGCTCCGGGTGAACTCCCTCGTGTCGGCAGGAACTGAGCAGCAGTAGAGTATCCCCAAGAGAAAAAAGAGTAGAGTTGGCAAGAGTGAGTACACAACTTGTACTCAACAAGTATAACACAAACTATGAGGCTCTAAGGTTGGCTGACTCAACTGCATTAGCTTTTAAGTCTTGGCAAGATTTTATTAAAGCTATTTACTACAAGTTGGTGAATTACCATAAACCCAGTTACATAGTAATTAATTAGAATTAATCATGTTACTACTGAGCACCAAACCAAACCAAGCCACCCGGGGAAACCTGCCTCGTCAAAGGAAGATAACCCCACTAATCAAAAGGAGGATCTGGGCCGCTCATGACCGTGAGCATGGCTAGTATACCAGTTTTACACTCTGCAGAGGTTGCACATCTTTACCCACAAGTCGTGAGCAACACTAGTTGTTCATCACACTTCCTTAGGTGAGATGACTAGCAAACTCACTACGAGGCTGTTATAAAGAATCTCGTTGGTAAGGCATAACCGCGAAGAGTTAGATCGGCGACGATGGGGCCCACCTCCAGGGGTACAAGCACAGGAGCACATCCCCAAGCACAGACCAAGCCGGAGGAGCAGGGACCATTGAAGCTTACCACCCTTTGCCCCACAGGTAAGTTACTCCAAACCAAAAAGACCTAATTAGTAAGCCAAGACCGTCCCATTCCAGTCTTGTGGTAGCGCTGTTGTCCCAGGTTGTCGCTCTATGAACCGGTCCTTATGGAGAGTGGCCAACCCAGCAGTAAGCACCGTGCTGGCCCCCTAAACCATGTTTCTAACAAAACCATTTTATAACGAGACGTGAGCCACTCAAACGGGCCACTCCCAGAATTAAGTTGCATATACCATTAATCAAATTAATTAAAAAGGACCAAGTGTGTTATAGCGCGGCACCTAGCACAACTAACCAAAATGCAACCCAAAGGATATATATAAAGGATATAAAGTGGCTTTGAAATCCTTATAGGCATACAATATTAAAATGCAGTATGAAATTGTATTTAAAAGTGATAGGTGTTGTTCATGTTATACTTGACTTCCTCAAACTGTTCCTACTGCTCGAACTTCTCAGAAGATGGCTCCTGGTCCTGGTACTGGGGCTCCTCAAATGGATCAACGTCTACTCACGAACACATGGCCAAAAACAATACACAACATAAATATACATGCAAACAATAGCAAAAACTAAGAAACAGTACAACATTACATGAAAACAGCAAACAAAACTAAGCTAAAACTATTCTACACATTACAACGATCGCGTGGACATAAAGAACGCCTAAAACGGAGCTAGAACGTGAAATCTAGAGCTAAAACAAGGTTCATGGGCTTTTCTGCAAGAAAAACTAAGTTTCTGGGGGTTTTATGCAAAAACCGAGGGCCTAAACGCAATTAAACCTTAGATCTGGGGTCTGACTCACAAAAACACTAGGGCTGGATGGCAGGTTCTAATTTAAAGAAACCCAGGGTCTAAAGCGTAAAAGTAGGGGCGGTTTTGGAAATATTTTTCAACAGACATTGACTGCGGGTTGATTACTAAGAAACCAAGGGACTCTTATGCAAAAACACCAGGCCAAACCGGTATCTTCAGATAAGGGCCGTTGGATCATGATCTGACGGATCAGATCGGATCGGGCCACGATCTAATCGTGACCGCTGGCCTCGGATCGGAGGGTCCTGGGAGTTTGGGCGCGTGGGGCGGCGGCGGGACTCGCCGGAGACCATCTCCCGCGGCGGAGGATCGCCGGGGTTGGCCAATCCAGCGCCCAAGGGTCAATTCGACCTGGATTTGGGGCTGGGGTGGACTTCGCGATACGCGTAATCCACCCAGGGCTTTAGCGGGGCACGGGGGTGCTCGGAGCTGCGCACGCATGGGCGGCGGTGGTTCTGCGGGTTGTGGTCGTCGGCGTGCGCGAGTCCAGGCGGCTAAGGTGTGCTACGGCTACGGGAACTGGCACAAAGGGATCAAGGGGTCGGGGTGGAACTTAACGAAGGCTCATGGTGGCCAGAGCTGCTGCGCAAGGTGGACGTCGGCGAGGTCCGGGCGGTGGGTCATGGCGGAGCTCGCGGAGGAGGGTGCTGGAGGATTGCGCCGGGCCTGCTGATCCACGAAGGAGGTCCGCACGAGTCTTGCGGAGGTGTTTCGATTGTCAGGGAAGCCCGGTGTGCGCCGGTGGTGAGGATTTGAAGTAACGGGGCTACTCACCGGCGGCGGCCCACGGGGAAAAAAATCCGGTGCGCGCAGGACTCAGAGTCGCGATTGGGGCCTTGGAAAGCTCCCTGGTGCCAAGGCGAAGCAGCTTCGGGGCCTGGTCAGAGCTAGGGTGTGGCGGGTCGGCATAGTTACGACGGAGAGATGCTCTGCTCCGAGCAGAGGCAGGGCGGAGCGGCTAAGGTTTGGGCGCGGTGCTGCGGGGCGAGGATGGGGGAAACGGGGTCACAGGGGGGCGTTTAAAGGGGCGCCGGGGATCTCGGGGCGCAGCTGAGGAAGGGGATCCCCGGTAGTTTCGCCGGTGATCTCGGGCGCCCTGGTGCGGGGAAGATGGGTCTGGCAAGCGGGCCCGGGCTGGCAGTCAGAGGGGAACGGCAAACGGCGACGAGTGCTTGGGGGCGACGTGCAACTGACTGGTGGGCCTGCGCGAGCGAGAGTGCTGCGAGGTCGGGCGAGCGCGGACTGGTGGGCCGGAGCTGTCAGTGGGGCACGCAGTGCGCTGGCGCGGGGCGCGGGCGCTGACATGGCGTGCTGCTGGTGGGTGGGCCTGCGCGTGCGCGGCGCGTCGCGGGGAGACGATTTGGCATGCGGCCCGGGTTGACAGCGGTAGAAGGCGCGTGCGGGGAGCGGGCGTAGGCGCTGGCCGGTGGGACCGGCGGGTCGGGGTGGCGACGAGCGAGCGGGCGAGCGTGCTGGGCAAGCGGGCACTGACGTGCAGGGTCGAGATGTTAGGGAGAGAGAGGAAGGGAGGCGGGCCGTTTGGGAGCGGGCGTCGGGGCGCTGGCTTGTTGGGCTGGAGCGGGAGAGCGCACCGGCTAGGCCAGGAGGAGAGAAGCGACGTGCAGCAGGGGCTGCAGGGAAAGGCGAGGGAGATGGGCCGCGGGGAAGGGCTGGGTCGGCCCAAGCGCGGGAAAGGGAGGGAGAAGGGCTGGGCTGGTTTGGTGCTGGGCTGGGTTTGGGTCTTCCTTTTCTATTTCTAGTTTTCTCTCTTCTTTTTCTTTTCCAAACTTCACACATCCTATTTGAATTCAAATTTGAATTTGAAATCAACTCTAGCACTCAAACAAATAAAACAATACTCCAGCATGAATGCACAAACATGTTAGCCCTAAAATAAATTTTAATTACTTATGGAACAAAAATTAGATTAAATGCAAGCTAAACAATTTAAATCCTAGAAAATTAAATAAAGCCAATTAAATTTATTATTAAATCGGAAAAAATTAAATTAGGGTGTTACATCCTTCAACCCTTCCTTGCATCATAAAAGGAACCCAGGTAGACACCCTCTATAGTTCCACTATCAGATCCAACATCATCTCTAGCGAATGCACATTTCACCATTTGTGAGATGAGCCATTGGTTCAAACTGACAAAACATTTCAGAGTCCCTCTGGAGAAATCCTGGAATCATATGGGACTTTGCAGAACGTGTCTATTAGGCACAAGGATGTCGAAATAATCCTCGACAATCATATGTTCAACGTCCAAGACTTCGATCTCTTAATCGGGCATGCCATCAAGAAATTGCTCATGGATGCTCCGACTCAAAATAAGCTTGAAGTCCATCTAGGGAAGGAAACCATTTCTGTTTAGATCGCTAGAGCCACAAATTCCTTGACAGAACCATCCCTTAATTCTGAACCAATCGAAGAGGTTACGGGAATTCTCCTTGTTGATTCACCAGAATCTCTCCTTGAGAAAGATGTTGAAGAATTCATCAAGTAGGAGGATGAACCCGCCGAACCCATATATATGTCCGAGTTTGAGACTCCCCCTAGACCTCTGATTGAGTTTGTGCCTCTTCCCTCTGGCCCCGAGAAAGTTGTTCTCGACCACGATCGAGATTCAACTATGATTTCCTACAATGAATCTCTTCAGATGGAGAATCCATGGGCCATGAAATTTGATGAGGCACCGACTCTGGAGTCCAAAGAAAAGGATTCCTTAGATGACATGGGAGTCTCATCTTTGAAATAGCACAAGAACTATGCTCATTTAATGCCTCTCCAGAGTCAAGCATGCTTTGTGCCCCAAGCACACATGAGGACTACAACCGCCTTAAGTTCCTTTCATGCAAAAGCTAGTAGTAGATGCATATGTTTATCGCAAACATTGCAAATTTTGTGAATGCTCTGTGGCACTAATCTTTGCATCCAAAACTTCATGACACATCAAAAATTGGTGATGCAAGGGGAACAAATCATTAACGATCGCTGCAAGAGGATGTTCCCATGGTTGAGCTTATGACCAAAAACAAAGCAATGCCGGGAGATAGCCCGAATTATTATTTATTTATTTCCCTTCAATAAAAAGCAATAGCATGTTCTAGGATGTAGTTTTCCTTTGGGTATTTTTCAGTCGCTAACCATTCCAGGTGAAGATCAAAGAGAACGACGGACAGGCAACACCTACGAACATGTGAGTAGCACTGACTACAACAATTTGATATGTCTTGATGGAAGAACAACTACAGAAGGAGACTTGAACTCCACACACTTAAGTTATGTTGCTCAGCAATGCAAACTCCAAGTGTGGGGAGGTATGTGAATACCCTGATGTAAGTTCCTTTCATTTCAATACATATCTTATTTTGGAATTGGTGTTAGTTCCTGCATTTTGCTCTATAAATAAAATTCAAAACAAAAAAAATGAGAGGAATTGCCATGGTAACAATATTGAGTTCGCATCAACAAAATGCCATGGTATGTACTCTCAGTATTCTGGTTTTGACATTAAACAAGGCCCTGCCGGGAGGTCGCCCGGGGATTGCCAGAGTAAGTCTCATAGTGAGATTAATATTTAGTTTGAATAAATTTTAGGGCTCTCTAGTTCTTGAAACTGGTGGAGCCATTATTTTGTTTCCACCATTTTGTTTGAATACAACACCAGGTACAATCATAAGTGTGGGGAGATCTCTAGGAGCTTTGATGCACATATATACTCGAGATCACCCCTAACATGTGCACAACACCGAACGAACCAGAATGCAAAAGGCTAAAAAGAACCAGAGCTAGTATTGGGCAGTGGAACCTAGGTTTGGTTGACTAGCACTAGCCCTGCTCGTCTTCATCCCGACGGTTTATGCACTCTAACTCTCACTCTCCCCAACTTATGAGTTTAAATGAGAATCATTGCAAAACATTAAAATTAAACTCAAGGTTATCCTCTGGTTGTGTGCTTCTCTATTTTTGGCTTGCATACTTTTTATTCTTTTCTAAGCCTGAGCGTGTGAATCATATCTTAGGGAACCCATAATTGTTAAGTTGTTGAAAAGTGAGATACGATTTGATGGAAGAATCCTTGCTTTCTCTGCTTATATGTCTGGGAAACTTTTATCAAAAGGAAAACCTACATAGCTTTACAACTCCACGTGTTTGTCCTACCAAAGCCATATGCCGATCTTCGTGATAAAACCTTATACATATGTGCCTTGTTGTTGCATTGAGCTTCATCAAACATTGTGACCCTAGTGAAATATCTTTCATACTTGCTTGATCAAGATCATGTGCACTCCACCAGCTAAACTTCTACACTAGAAGTTAGCTATGCCATTTTCATCCATCCACAAAATGGAAACTCCATATTTTGTGATCTCTCTCTATTATCCCCAAAAGAGGCATGGAATATCCAAAAAAAAGAAAAAGAAAAAAGAGAGAAAAGATGGCATGTCCAAGAAGCATGACCCAAACAAATATTTAGACACATGAAGGTCCAAAGAAAATAAACAAAGAAAAAATAGTATAGCCATGTCCTCTTATTATCCAAATAAAAGGGAGAGAAATCCATAAAAGGATTATTTCATTTCCACCATCCACCTTCCACACACTTGCACAATCTTGATCAACTTGTATGATTTTTCATCTTCATGGATCCATTGTTTGATTTTGCACTATATGTGACACAAGTGCATGCTTCTACTTTCACCTACCATGAGCTCCACATAAGCTATCTTTAGAAGTAGGATGAAAAGATGCAATGCCTTGGTGAGGATATATACACAATGAGAGACATGAGAGATCCTATGTAGAAGTAAAGTTGTGGTTGGTATTTGCAAAAGTACTATAATCCCAGTCATATAGCAGGAAAGTGGAGGAAACTGAAGTCAGCACCGTTCCACTCTTCAACTTCCCAAACAATTCATGGTAGACACATCAAAATTCACAGGTAAGGGTGAAGCTTAGAATATTCTATATGTAGGTTGTCAGACCCGGGACAGTGGGACTGCTCACAGGCGTGGAATATTCCAGAGTAAGGGGGACGACATGGATTACCCCTTACCCCTTTGTAACTACTTGTACAACAATAGAACTAGCTGGAGTACAAGGAAACTACCCGACCTACTCATAGTAGGACTCTGCTGGTACTTGGCTAGAACTTTCCATGTAACCCTGTCCTCCACGATATATAAGGGTGGATAGGGACCCCCCCCTCAAAACATCGAACAACACCTAAGGCAATACAAACCACCACACAGGACGTAGGGTATTACGCTCCGACGGCCCGAATCTGTCTAAATCTTTGTGTTCCTTGCACCATCGTGTTCTGATCTCGGCGAGTCCCTGCCTACAATCAATCTCCTCGGGGTACACCTCAGAGAGCTTGCCGGTAAAACACCGACAGCTAGCACGCCAGGTAGGTGTAACATCCCAGATTTTTTCGGAATGTTAAATAGTCAAAAAATATAAATTTCAAAAAATTTTCGTGGCAGTGCTGTAACTTTCCACTTAAGTAGGATTTCTGCCGTTCAAAATTCAAGTAAATTAAAACTTTGTTCTTAATTAAGGATATTAATTACTAGCGTGGGAATATTTGGAGTTGTATGGATTTATTGCATCTACCTTGTTTAATTCGAATTCGAGTTGGATTTATTTTTCCTGTGTGAGAAATTGTTTGGAAATTAAATTGAGGTGTGCCCCTCAATTTAATTTTAGCTCCTAACACTTGTGTGGGATTTAATTTGAATTGAGCCATTCAAATTAAATCCAAACTCTAACCCTGACCCGCTAACCTAACCCGTTGTGACCCGTCACCAAGCTCGAGCCCGGACCAACTGTTGGCACTCCTTAGCTTATACGAATTACTCCGCAAGCGCACAGAGACCGATGTAGCTTTCACCAGGGAGTATACCTGGGATATCAAATCCAAGGAATGGTAAAGCTTCGACTAGGTCTAGGACTAGTTCAACCGGACCCATCAGGGGAAGAGAGGTAAGTGGGTAGAGGGTCTAACGCCGGTTAGCTAACTCATTACCCAGAAGACTTGAAATTAAACTGTCTCGATCTACTTCAGCGGTCTCAGGGAAGGACTCAGACTGGGGTGAGAAGGCAGTCCAACGGTAGTCGGCACTACTGCTATGAAAAACCCGAACGTGGTGGACTACAAGGGACGACAGTTTGTGCAGTCTGTCTTAGATGAAAGTTTGAAGGGGACTTCTACCATTCTGTGAGCTACAGGATCAGGAGACTTAATGTCTAGGCCAGTAATCATGGTAACATCCAGCAGAGTAGGGGTCATGGGTCCATGGCCAAAGAGGAAACAGTTTAGAGCATCGGACCAGAAATAGCCGATGGTCTTCAGAAGGTTTTTATCTTTGTCTAAGGGAGATAATGATAGACTGAGTGCATCAGCTATGTTCAGTTCTTGCCACAAGGGCACGTAGGCTTTTGCTACTCTGCTGTACCATGTAGTCCAGCTTTCGGGTGGATTGGGCCAGGCTCTTAAGCAGTCGGCCCAGGAATTCAAATCAATGTTTTGACTTACGAAAGGGATCCTGTTTGCTTCATAGGAGATTAAATCTGTGGGATTTTCATAAGTTCGTGAGCCAAGACAAAAGGATTTTGGACTGGAAGGATGCGGCAGGAGGATGTCTGACACCTGAAGTTCAGAGATTCAGAAATTTACATGTGGTGTCATATTTCAGAGTTTAATTTGTTGGAGGCTTAACGGGCTGAACAAAGTTAAAAGGGGTAGGCTGAATATTACCTTCAGGCCGCAGATTGCTGCATCATCGATTGCAGAATTCGTTGTCTGAGCTGCAGAGTCCGCCATGGTTCAGATCTGCTAACTTAGGGTTTGGTTGTTCTGCGGGCTCTGATTCGAATTCTGGATGATTTGCGAGTCTTTGCTAGAATTTATGGAGCGGGGTTCTCGAATTACACTCGAATTTGGATTGTCTATTTCGAGTCGGATTCAGAGTGGAAGTGGTGTTCTGTTTTTATGCGGGACCACTCCTGGGGACCCATAGGGGGGAAACTGCATTGCAATCTAGGCCGCCAGTATCGTACTCGCTCGCGGCAGCAGGACCGCAGAGTTCGCCGATCTACGTCGTCTACAAGATCGGCGTTGACCAGGAGAAGGCCAGTTCCTGAACGAGCCGCCTAAGGAGATCCCGCACAGCTACACGTGTGTGTACATACCTGATAGCATCAGCCCAACATGCGTGGTGCAGCTGGTGAGTACAGGGACTGACAACATCAGCCCAACACGCGCGGGGCAGCTGGTGAGTACAGGGACCTCAGGAGCAGACGCAGAGAAACAGGCATGGCTGGTGAAGTACGCTACTAGGCTGAGTGTTGAGCCCTCGGCCCCAGGAGTTCTTAGTGTGGAGCAGGTTAGTGCAATACTGAGGGACCAGTTTGGCATCCTGCCCAAGAGAAAGGCGATCGGCTATTCCAAGCTGTATCCGAGTGATTACGACCTGATCCCATTGCCACCCAAGTATCGGCGCCCAGAGTTCACCAAATTCAGCGGATCAGAAGGAGCCAGCTCCATTGAACATGCGAGCCGATACCTGACGTAGCTTGGGATGATTTCAGTATCGGATCCTCTGAGGGTCCATTTCTTCTCCCAGTCTCTCACAGGTTCGGCTTTTGGATGGTATACATCGCTGCCCCCAGATTCGATCCGGACTTGGAGGCAGCTGGAAGATCAGTTCCACACCACCCAGTGTCATTCAGAAGCTGCCGAAGCCGGGATTGCTGACCTCGCCCAAGTCAAGCAGAAGCAATGTGAAAGTGTGTCGGAGTACGTGCAGCATTTCAGAGAAGTCAAGAATCGATGCTACTCATCGCGCATCACAGAGAAGGAGGCAGTTGATTTGGCAGTTCTAGGACTCGCTAAGCCGATCAAGGATCTGGCTTTTCAATTGGAATTCACTTCTCTGGCACACATGGTGCAGAAGCTCACGGCGTATGAACACTACCACCCTGATCTGTACTAGGAAAAATTCAAGCGCCATGTCAATATGGCCCATGTAGGTGATTCAGATGATTCTGGCGAGGAACAAGAAGTGGCTGTGGCAGAGTGGACCCGGGAGGCAAACCCCGTCCCGTGCAAGTGGGTCAAACAGAAGTGGCTTGTGAAGGGCTTTGACTTTGACGTGGCCAAGGTAGAGCAGATATTCGACTTACTGCTCAAGGAGAAGCAGTTGAAGCTCCCAGAGAATCACAAGCTGCCAACAACGCAAGAGCTGCACGGGAGGCTGTACTGCAAGTGGCACCACTCGTTCACCCATGCCACAATTGATTGCAAGGAGCTACATTGGCAGATCTAGTCGGCTATCGAGTAAGGCCGATTAATTCTGGCCCAACACATGATGAAGGTGGACAGTCAACCATTCCCACAAGCTAACATGGTGGAGCTGTCGGATCTTGGACCTGAGGGACGGAACTTGGTGTTCCAGATCAACATGGCGGGACCCATGCGCCGCCGTGACGAGCAGAGGAAAGAGGCTGCTTCTAGCAAACGGCCCCAGGATGAAAATGAGCTGGAGCAGCAACATGTTACTGAAGAACAAGTGCGTCACATCCGCAATCAACTCCCAGCTTCTAATCGGCTTTTGGAAAAATACCAGTACCAGTACAAGTTGCGCCGCCGATATGAATCGGAAGAGGAGGAGTATGAGCACCGCACAGGGAGGACGCTGGGGAGGCGCCAGGCTATATGCGACCACTGGCATTGCCTGTTCTTCAGGTACTGTTGGAATTCCGGCATGAGCCGATTGCCTACTATAGATGATTGCTTGGAGTGCAGGCCTCGGGGACGCCAACCAGTCGAGACATCAGTGTTCCAGCGCTTGGGGCCCAGAACACGTCCCAACGACGTTGTTAGGCGGCCATCCAGGGATGATCTTGAGCTAGAAGAGGAAGATAAGTATCATCGTCCACAATGGTGTCCTGACGGGCTCAGCCGCTCATAGAAGCGCAGGGTGCAGCGCTTACGCAATCTCGAGGAGGCGGAAGCAAGGTACCTCGAAGTGCTGAGGAAAGCGCGTCCAGATCTCGCGAAGCAAGTCAGTCACCCACGAAGGGTGGAAAGGCGCCCTCCAAGGAGGGAGTGGCGCCCAAAGCAGCCAAGAGCCGACGACAAGCCATCGGCTGATGTGAACATGGTGTTCGTGCTCCCGTCGGAGTTTCGGGTGCTCCAACCGGAGGAATTGGCCATCGCGCAGCTAGATCTCGGTCCACAGCCGATAATCTTCGAGAAGCCCAAGGAGAAAAGCTACAAGCACCTGAAGGGATTGTATCTCAAGTGTCTCATCGATGGCAAGCCTATGAACAGGATGTTGGTCGACACTAGCGCCGCAGTCAATCTGATGCCGTACTCAGTGCTGCGCCGGTTGGGTCGTTCCACTGCTGATCTTATCAAGACCAATGTGTTGCTCAATGATTTCAACGGCCAACCGTCAGAGGCACATGGCGTCCTCAATGTGGAGTTGACAGTTGGCCACAAGACCGTCCCAACCTCGTTCTTCATCGTCGACAGTAAGAGTACATACACAGTGCTTCTTGGGAGGGATTGGATTCTCGCCAATTGTTGTGTTCCTTCTATGATGCACCGGTGTTTGGTCCAGTGGGATGGCGATGAAGTGGAGGTGGTCTGTGCAGATGACTGCAGTGAGGTTTCGCTCGCAGATATGAACGCCTGGGACGCGGAAGGGCAAGAGCTGATCTCAGGGATCGTGCTGGAAGACTGTGATCAGATCGAAGCGACAAAAAACGGGCTGTGGCCGGTCTTATCGACCGGCCTCACAGAGTAAAAACATCCTGGCAAGCTACGGAATCCAGCAAGATTAGAGAGGCCGGTCCCAGCGACTGGCCCCAAAAAATGAGTAATATATGTTTGGAGTTAAAGTTGTTACATTATGTACAAACAATGGCCTGCTCTGGTAGCTGGTCAGTTAATGAGCATTCAGTTTCAAGGAGTAATATAGAAACGGCTGGCCCGTGCGGTCGGCCGAAAATTTTCTTTTGTCATCTCCCCGTGTTTGCTGTTGACGTGGCAGATGATGACGAGTCGCCTGCGTCTACAGTCGATTTAACAGGCGACGGCAAGTCGGGGTATGGGTTTACATTAGCTGACGATTTGGAGGAAGTGGATATTGGTCCCGGGGATAAGCCACGACCAACATTTATTAGCAAGAAGCTAGACCCAAGTCTGCGTGAGTCGATGATAGCACTATTGAGGGAATACCGGGATTGTTTCGCGTGGGATTATACTAAAATGCCTGGTCTGGATAGAAGCATCGTCGAACATCGGCTCCCGCTTAAGAAAGGATTTCGGCCGTTTCAACAACGAGCAAGGCAGATGAAGGTTGAAGTCCTGGAGGAGGTCAAGAAAGAGGTGCAAAAGATGTTGGACGCAGGGTTCATCAGGCCATGCAGGTACGCAGAATGGATCTCTAGTGTGGTCCCTGTACAGAAGAAGGATGGCCGATGGCGAGTCTGCGTGGATTTCAGAGACCTCAACAGAGCAACGCCAAAGGACGAATATCCGATGCCCGTGGCAGAAACATTGATCAACACCGCTGCCGGTAAAAAAATGCTGAGTTTTTTTTGACGGTAACACTGGCTACAACTAGATTTTCTTGGCCCTGGAAGACATAAGCAAGACCGCGTTCAGAGTACCAGGCGCAGTTGGCTTGTTCGAGTACTTGGTTATGACCTTTGGATTGAAAAATACCGGTGCAACGTATCAACGTGCCAGGAATTACATTTTTCACGATCTCAACGGCAAGTTGGTAGAAATCTACATTGATGATGTCGTGGTCAAGTCCATGTCAGCTGGGGGGCATCTAGAAGATTTGCGTAAGGTTTTGGAGCGAACTCGGAAGTTTGGGCTCAAAATGAACCCGAAGAAATGTGCCTTTGGCGTATCAGCCGGTCAGTTCTTAGGATTCCTAGTACATGAGCAAGGAATCGAGATCGGCTTAAAGTGTCAGGAGGCAGTAAAGACAATGAAGCCGCCTACTATGAAGAAGGAGTTACAAAAGCTCATCGACAAAATCAACTTTGTCAGACGATTTATCTCCAATCTGTCTGGGCGTATCGAGCCGTTCATGGGTCTGGTGAAGATCAAGTCCGATGATGAGTTTCACTGGGGGGCAGAGCAGCAGCAAGCTTTCGACGAAATAAAGGAATACTTGTCGAAGCCTCCAGTTTTGGTTCCTCCACGGCAGGACAGGCCTTTCTACGTGTACTTGTCCGTGGGTGACACTTCCATCACCTCGGTTCTGATTCAGAAACATGACGACCAGGAGAGGGTTGTCTTCTACCTCAGCAGGCGCATGTTGGACGCCGAGACCAGGTATCCTGAGATCGAAAAGCTTTGTCTTTGTTTATTCTTTACATGTACAAAGCTTCGACATATTTTGCTCTCGGCAGACACGATCGTTATATGCAAATCGGATGTCATCAAGCATATGTTGTCGGCTCCTATTCTGAAAGGCCGACTAGGAAAATGGAAGTTTGCATTGTCAGAATTCGATATTCGATATCAACCGGCAAAGGCAGTTAAGGGACAGGCACTGGCGGATCTTATTGCAGACAGGGTCAACACTGACGTGTCCGCACTTTTTGTACATGCTTGGGCCATGTTTTTCGATAGATCGGCTTGTGATGATGGGTGCGGCGTAGGAATTCTGTTGGTATCGCCTCGTGGGGCGACATATTCTTTTTCCATCAGGATGGCTACTCCATGCACCAATAATTTAGTAGAGTATGAGGCCGTTCGCAAGGGGATGGAGTTACTCCTAGAAGCTGGTGCAGAAGCAATGGAAATATTTGGGGATTCAAAACTGGTGATTTCTCAGCTCACGGAAGAATATAAATGTGAGAGCGAGGCTCTTTTTCCAATATGGATGCAGTGCCGTGAGTTGATGTCACAATTCAGGTACATTAATTTCCACTGGATACGAAGGACTTTGAACAGTGAAGCTAATGACTTGGCACATATAGCTTCTGGATATAAGGAAACAACCGATGGGGTCGATGTAGAGGCTCAGTTTCTAGAACCTGGAGACTGGAGAGCCGATATCTTCAATTATTTGAAGGATTCGGCTCGGGGGGCACCCAGAAGGATAAGACTCAAAGCTATGAAGTATGTTCTGATAGGGGACGACATGTTCTACAGGACCTTGGAAGGACTGCTGCTTAAATGTTTGGGGCCTTTGGAGTCGAATCGGCTCTTGCATGAGGTTCATGAAGGAGCCTGCGGTACTCATCAATCGGCTCATAAGATGAAATGGCTGATTAAGCAATCGGGATATTACTGGCCTACCATGCTTGAAGGTTGCTTCAAATATTACAAGGGATGTCAGGCATGTCAGAGATTCGGCAAAATTTAGATGGTACCGGCATCAGTAATGAATCCTATTATTAAGCCATGGCCGTTCAGGGGTTGGGCCATGGATATGATTGGCCAGATTAACCCGCCATCTAGCAAAGGTCACCAATGGGTGTTAGATGTCACGGATTATTTCACAAAATGGGTGGAGGCGGTACCAATGAGGTTGGTGGCATCAAAAGATGTGATCAATTTTGTTAAAGAGCACATCATTCATAGGTTTGGGATCCCTCAGACCATCACGACCGATGGTTGATCGGTCTTTATATCGGAGGAATTTAGAAAGTTTGCCGATGACACGGGGTTCAAGCTGATCATATCACCCCCATATTATGCCCAGGCTAATGGACAGGCTGAAGCATCCAACCAGAGCCTTATCAAGCTGATCAAAAGGAAGATCGATGAATATCCTAGGCGCTGGCATGTGGTGTTGTCAGAGGCTTTGTGGGCATATCGTATTTCGTGTCACAGATCCATCAAGGCGTCACCATACCATCTGGTCTACGGTCAAGACGCTGTGTTACCATGAGAGATTACGGCCAGATCGAGGCGTGTTGAGTTTCAGAATGATCTATCGGCTGAAGAGTATGCAGCCTTGATGAGCGATAATGTGGAGGATCTTAAAGAGCTAAGACTTTGGTCACTTGAGAAGATCAAGGAAAACAAGGCCAAAGTTGCTCGTGCATACAACAAAAAGGTCAAGCCGAAAGAGTTCCAGGTAGGAGACCTGGTTTGGGAGGCAGTATTACCATTGGGAACTAAAGATAGGAAGTATGGTAAATGGTCTCCAACTTGGCACGGACCGTACAAGGTTGATCAGGTTTTGCCTGGAAATGCATACATGCTTGAGGAATTGGATGGTGTCAAGTTTCCTGTGGCGGTCAATGGCCAACACCTCAAGAAGTATTTCCCAAGCATGTGGGAGGGCGAGTGATAAGAGCCGATGAGAACCATCTGGCTGTATTATAAAAGGCCAACACGTTGAGTTGGCCAGTAAAAAAAATATATAGGCCAACACGTTGGGTTGGCCAGTAAAAGAAAGAAAAACAAAAAAGAGAGAGAGGCCAACACGTTGAGTTGTCCAGCAGAAAAAAAATTATTTTGAGATGCAAGGCAGCCGATGTGCAACCATCGACTTAAGATGTTTTTAATGAGTACAAGTTTCAGGTTTAATAGGCAACATTAAATGTTTTCTGAATTGTTCTATTAGTTCAGGAACTCTTCTATGGCATGGATGGCTTCTGCGCACACGGCGTCGGCTCTTGCTATGACTGCTTCGTCGTCCTTGTCATCGCCTGTTACTATCTGTTGACTCAAGGTTCTTATTTCTGCAAAGTCTGCCCGTATTTGCTCGGTAATTTCTTGGGCTTCTTGCTTGGAGTTTGCAATCGAGGCTTTCTCCTCTTGGATCAGTCTTTGTGTGGTGCGGACTTTTCCTTCGAGTTCTGCCAGTTCTTTCTCCAGAATGCTGAGTCGCCTTGTACTCGCTGAGATATCGGCTTTGGCATCCAGAGTTGCCTTCTTCTGGTTGAGCAGTTTGCACTTTTGGGCAATGCTAGCTTTTAGAGAGATCTGAGAATGACATAATTCTATTCTCTGTTGTGCTGCTTTCACCTCTACCCGAAAGAAAGGAAGATGGCCGGCTGGCCAAAGCTTGACTCGAAGGAACTCTGGAAGTTGGGATTCTATCTGCTCAAGGATTTCTTTTATCTTGCTGAATCATCAACCAGAGTATTGATTGGAGCAGATAGCAGATCCTTGATGAGTTGAAGCTGATCTGCCAGGTTAGCCGATTGCTGTAAAGATGGTGCCTTTGCTCCAAGGACAGTCAGACCCATTGTTGCCGGGTCAAAGGAGAGTAAGTCTGAAATATCAAAGCCCTGTGAAAATATTGGAGTTAGTATGGGGGAAAAGTGCATTAATGGAGTTATCGGCTGATTTAGAAGTGGCTCTTGTGGTTTTACCTGTTGTAAGGAAGAAGCAATGGTCGATCCGAGTGTGATCGGCTCAATTGGGGCAGCGGCAGTAGCATCGGCTGTGTCGGCTTGTTCGTCACGCGTCTCTATCGGATCTTCAGGAGTTCTGGGTTGGGCTTCCATCGTCACATCATTTGTTGTTGTTTCTTCACTGCGAGTTTCTGCTTGGATGATGGTTGCTTCTTGCTGTTCAGGGACTTCAGTTGTTCCGGTATTGATTTCATGAACAACGGTTCTCTGTTGTGATGGGCTTCCGGTGCTAAGGATTTCTTCAGTTGTGTCCTGGAGAAAGGATTACAATCAACCGAAATATATGTGCAAATAAAAAGGGAGAACATTCAGGAAAATTTAGAGAGGTGGATTACCTGGTTGGTGTTGGAGTCTGATGGACCTAGAGAAGGTTGTGCTGTCTTTTTGATGACCCGTCTCGTGAAGATCTTCCTTTTCTTGGTTGGGACTCGGGGGCAGCACCTCCAGAGAATTGTCTCCGCTTAGGGGCCGACTGTAGTACGTCTGGCTGAACAGTCAATATTACTTTCTTCATCGACGGCGATCCCTTGCAAAAGAGAACATCAGGGGCGGATGGAAGAAAGTACAATGGTTCCCTGTTATTGGCTATAGGTTCTGGACCATCTTGTTGCTATAAGGAAGGTGAGCAAGGTTGGCCAAGAGAAATTGGTAGAGGATTCGGATAGAATAAGTGCATAGATTCAGTACCTCTTCCTCGAGGATTGCATATTCATGATCAATTTGCTGCAGTAAAGGGCCTAAAGCTCTTCTGAATACATGAGTTTTCCACATCTCCCACCAAGTGTTAAAGCCGATTGACGAGGAAGTAAAAGATAGATCGGCTGGTATTAAAATGTGGAGGTGGTCAAACATGCTGTAGCATCTTGAGTTGGTGAGACCATCGGGCAGATCGGCTCTGCTCTCCACCAAGTGGTGAATATGGAAGTGGGGAGGGACTTGTCCTAAGCCAAATTGCCGAGCTGCTACGACTAGTTGATAAGTCTCATAACCTGGTTTAATGATTCTATTGGAAGTGCTGATGCCAACAGGAAGGAAGCCAGGTCGGATCATTAAGGAATACAGATGCCGAGTGCTGTTGTCATTGGCAAAACTATCTAGTCTAAAGACAGTTGGGTTTTCAAAAGCTTCAGATTCAGTGAATGGAAAATAAAGGGGATTCTTTAGGCCTTTGTAGAAAATTCTGATCCATTTTGCTGCATCTGTTGAGTTCAGTTTACTACCAGGGAGGCTGAATAGGGCTTGGCCATAGCTAGTGCATCTAATTGGTCTGCCATTCTCGTCAGGGAAGGAATTCTTGGCTAAGCTTTGGAAGTTTGGGATCTGATGCTGGAAATAGAGTTGTGCCCATAACTGAATGAACCAAAAGGGGCCTCCAGTTCTGAGTTTCCTTTGGCTGAGCAAGCTAGTTGTCATTAAGTGGAGATATCTGTATGTTTCTCCGAGGAAAAGCTTGACTAGGCTGGTGTGATTGCCATGGGCTAGATGGTAAGCCAAAGGAAGGTAATTCTTGGTTGGGGCTAAGGAAGGACCACAGAAGATGAAATGTTCTAACCAAAGATTTAGAAAAGCTGTGTGTTCCTTTTTGCTTACTGGACCTTTCGTTTTCATGTGCTGGTTCATGTAAGTGCTCTAGTTTGTGCAGTCTGTCTTAGATGAAAGTTTGAAGGGGACTTCTACCATTCTGTGAGCTGCAGGATCAGGAGACTTAATGTCTAGGCCAGCAATCATGGTAACATCTAGCAGAGTAGGGGTCATGGGTCCATGGCCAAAGAGGAAACAGTTTAGAGCATCGGACCAGAAATAGCCGATGGTCTTCAGAAGGTTTTCATGTTTTTCCAAGGGAGATAATGATAGACTGAGTGCATCAGCTATGTTCAGTTCTTGCCACAAGGGCTTGTAGGCTTTTGCTACTCTGCTGTACCATGTAGTCCAGCTTTCGGGTGGATTGGGCCAGGCTCGTAAGCAGTCGGCCCAGGAATTCAAATCAATGTTTTGACTTACGAAAGGGATCCTGTTTTCTTCATAGGAGATTAAATCTGTGGGATTTTCATAAGTTCGTGGGCCAAGACAAAAGGATTTTGGATTGGAAGGATGCGGCAGGAGGATGTCTGACACCTGAAGTTCAGAGATTCAGAAATTTACATGTGGTGTCATATTTCAGAGTTTAATTTGTTGGAGGCTTAACGGGCTGAAGAAAGTTAAAAGGGGCAGGCTGAATATTACCTTCAGGCCGCAGATTGCTGTATCATCGATTGCAGAATTCGTTGTCTGAGCTGCAGAGTCCGCCATGGTTCAGATCTGCTAACTTAGGGTTTGGTTGTTCTGCGGGCTCTGATTCGAATTCTGGATGATTTGCGAGTCTTTGCTCGAATTTATGGAGCGGGGTTCTCGAATTACGCTCGGATTTGGAGTGTCTATTTCGAGTGGGATTCAGAGTGGAAGTGGTGTTCTGTTTTTATGCGGGTTGCTTCCAATTTTGAATTCCGTCGGCTCTTTGACATTAGTAAAGGTTGATGCGATGCCATCGGCTTTTTGGGGTGAGATCCGAGCAAACAAGTTAAAAGATGACAAGTTTCATTAAAAGTTGGTTTTTTACAGGAAAAGCCGATTTGACAAAGGGAAATTCCTTCGGCTTTACAATACTACTTCTACTCTACTACCTACACTACCGCTCGTAGGTACCTAGTACCTATGGCGCTTGGGGCTTTGATCCGGCGCATCTCCACCGTCGCTATTGTCGTCATCGTCGTCGTCGTCGCTGGCGTCGTCAAAGGCTCTGCCGCTGCCGTCGGTCTCGACGTCGTTGCTCCAGCCGCTGCCGCCGCCGCTCTCTTCTTCGCTGTCCTCCTTGGAGGACCCGAGGAATCGGAAAGGCTTTCCCCCCATCGGGTCGTCGTCGCTGGAGGAGGAGCCAATCTCCTCTTCCGAGGAGGAATCGGCTCCATCCGAGGAGGAGTCTTCTTCGTTGTTGCTCTCCAACTCCTCCTAGAACAGGAGTTGGAGGTCGTCGCCTTCAGTCTGGGGCTCATCGTCTTCGGAGGCGATTCCGAAGTCGAACTCCTCTGCATCCCAGTGCAGAGGAGCAAGCGCCTCGTACACCGCCGCCGGGTCGTACTCCGGCGTCGGTTCCCGACTCTCTGGAATGGAGTCGATGGAGGAGGCAGAAAGGTTTGACGAAGAAGGGGAAGAAGGAGGGGAAGAAGAATGGCCGATGGAGTTGGAGCCGGAAGAGGAGGAAATCGCCATGGCTATTGAAGGTTGGGGTTTTCTGTGCTACTCGGCTTTGGGAGGAAGATGAGTTTGCCATGAAGAGAGTCGATTCGGGATGAGATTAAATAGTAAAAAATGGAAGACGGATCGACAGTTTCACATTCTACGAGGAGCCGGTTGCAGAGACGTTGTGTCTTCCATGGCGGTTGTTGTGCGTTTTAATGAAGCATCAACGGGAAGATGAAGCGGTGAAGTGGTTTTGAAATTATCATTGCCAAAACTAGGGGGGCATGTGTTATTGCCATAATTTAACAGGTTAATTAATGGGACGCGAATGAGTTGGGCTTAATGAAGAAATTGAAGAAGGCTTACGAATCGGCTCCTGCGTGAGCATTTGGGCCATGTATCCTTAGATTTAGTTCAGATTGAGTTAGAGATAGAGTCCGATATGGACACATTAGTTTAGATTTTTTCCCAAGTCTCCGGACTATAAATATGTATCCTATGTTATTTGTAAAAGAAGGAGAACGTCATCACATTTTGCAATCAACAACTCTCGGCGCATCGCCACCCCTAATTCTAGGTTTTCATCCAAGTAAGCGCCATGCTGCCCTGATCGCTTCTTGCGATCAGGGCAGCGTTGTTCTTGCTTTTACCTTGGTATTACTCATACTGAAGCGTTTTTGATGGCGAGTAGTACTAATTATCTTGATGTTCGTAGCATGGCTTTTATTAGATTCATTATGCTTTTGTTGCTTCCCATCTACGAATATCATCTTGTTTCTGTGCAGCCACATTTTAATCTTATGCTAATTCTTGTTGCATAGAATTAGTTGCACGGAGACAACACCCTGCTTCTTTTCCATCTAGTAGATCTAATCTGTTACGGTTTGTTCTTATGCTTAAGAATTGGCGTAATATCTGCTAGGTTAGGCCTTGCAAACGGGTTAGATGATCAGGTGACGTATTAGATGTTTTGCCTTAGTCTTAACAGGGAATTGAGCCGGGAATCGGCTTTAGCTTGTTCTTAGGCCTCTATTCTGATTAAGGTTTAGTTATTTATTATGCTCATTAGGCCCAATTACGTGTAGGATGTTATAATCAGTGAGGCTTTTACCGTCGTGGATTAGATTAGTTAGATTTAATTGAAGTAGTTTTACAGTTATTTGCCTTATTTATCAATATCCGGATATAAGCAGATCCAATCTGACACCGGGACTCGATCGGCTCTTTAAAGCCGATGCAAGAGTCGTCCCTGGTAACCGACCACGGCTTGGACTTATGTTTCCACGTGTTTGTGTATGCAGGCAAATCATCGCAAGCACGTTCGCACTTTCCTGATCGGGTATAGGTCAGGTGGCATGCCCTGCGTCTTACAAAGCCATGGCGTGTGCTGGAATTGCGGGCCGTTGACGAGGGAGCAGTGCCTGCCAGCGCCCCGGCGACCTCCCGGCTCTTCGTGTTGCCTGTCGCTACTCGCCGGTGGGTTTTGACCGACAACACATTCTGGCATGCCCGGTGGAACCTTCATCAACAACAACGCCCGCCGCAGAGATGACTGGACCTCAAGACCAAGCTCCTGTTCCGCCAGTCACCAAACCTGTCACGTATGAAGAGCTGACTCCAGAACACAAGCAAAAATATGATGAGGTCAAAGCTCAGTTTGAAGCCGATCTCATCGGCTCTTTCGAGAGGACCCGCAACCACGGCATCAGGTGGAAGGGGTTCTCACCAGAGGGCGCTCTCGACAACGTTGATCTGTCCGTGCCATCAGAGGAGCGCACCAGAGCCCTTCGCCAGGAGATGAATTATATAGTGGCTCACACGCTTCATCGGCACTCAGAAAGCCTGGTGAACGAGCTCGAGTGCGTGGCACATCGCGTTGTCCAGGAGGTGATCAAGAACCAGTACTCCCCATTGGGACCACTCCTGGGGACCCACAGGGGGGAAACTGCTTTGCAATCTAGGCCGCCAGTATCGTACTCGCTCGCGGCAGCAGGACCGCAGAGTTCGCCGATCTATGTCGTCTACAAGATCGGCGGTGACCCTGGAAAAGGCCAGTTCCTGAATGAGCCGCCTAAGGAGATCCCGCACGGCTACACGTGCGTGTACATACCTGACCGCATCAGCCCAACACGCGCGGGGCAGCTGGTGAGTACAGGGACCTCAGGAGCAGACGCAGAGAAACAAGCATGGCTGGCGAAGTACGCTATCGGGCCGAGTGCTGAGCCCTCGGCCCCAAGAGTTCTTAGTGTGGAGTAGGTCAGTGCAATACTGAGGGACCAGTTTGGCATCCTGCCCAAGAGAAAGGCGATCGGCTATTCCAAGCCGTATCCGAGTGATTACGACCAGATCCCATTGCCACCCAAGTATCGGCTCCCGGAGTTCACCAAATTCAGCGGATCAGAAGGAGCCAGCTCCATTGAACATGCGAGCCGATACCTGATGTAGCTTGGGATGATTTCAGTATCGGATCCTCTAAGGGTCCATTTCTTCTCCCAGTCTCTCACAGGTTTGGCTTTTGGATGGTATACATCGCTGCCCTCAGATTCGATCCGGACTTGGAGGCAGCTGGAAGATCAGTTCCACACCCAGTATCATTCAGAAGCTGCCGAAGCCGGGATTGCTGACCTCGCCCAAGTCAAGCAGAAAGCGAGGGGAAAGTGTGTCGGAGTACGTGCAGCATTTCAGAGTAGTCAAGAATTGATGCTACTCATCGCGCATCACAGAGAAGGAGGCAGTTGATTTGGCAGTTCTGGGACTCGCTAAGCCGATCAAGGATCTGGCTTTTCAATTGGAATTCACTTCTCTGGCACACATGGTGCAGAAGCTCATGGCGTATGAACACTACCACCCTGATCTGTACTAGGAAAAATTCAAGCGCCATGTCAATATGGCCCAAGCAGGTGATTCTGATGATTCTGGCGAGGAACAAGAAGTGGCTGTGGCAGAGTGGACCCGGGGGGGGGGGGCAAACCCCGTCCCGTGCAAGTGGGTCAAACAGAAGCGGCTTGTGAACGGCTTTGACTTTGATGTGGCCAAGGTAGAGCAGATATTCGACTTACTGCTCAAGGAGAAGCAGTTGAAGCTCCCAGAGAATCACAAGCTGCCAACAACGCAAGAGCCGCAGGGGAGGCTGTACTGCAAGTGGCACCACTCGTTCACCCATGCCACAAATGACTGCAAGGAGCTACATCGGCAGATCCAGTCGGCTATCGAGCAAGGCCGATTAATTCTGGCCCAACACATGATGAAGGTGGACAATCAACCATTCCCACAAGCTAACATGGTGGAGCTGTCGGATCTTGGACCTGAGGGCCGGAACTTGGCGTTCCTGATCAACATGGCGGGACCCATGCGCCGCCGTGATGAGCAGAGGAAAGAGGCCGCATCTAGCAAATGGCCCCAGGATGAACACGAGCTGGAGCAGCAACATATTACTGAAGAACAAGTGCGTCACATCCGCAATCAACTCCCAGCTTCTAATCGGCTTTTGGAAAAATACCAGTACCAGTACAAGTTGCGCCGCCGATATGAATCGAAAGAGGAGGAGTATGAGCACCGCACAGGGAGGACGCTGGGGAGGCGTCAGGCTATATGCGACCACTGGCATTGCCCGTTCTTTAGGTACTGTTGGAATTCCGGCTGAGCCGATTGCCTACTATAGATGATTGCTTGGAGTGCAGGCCTCGGGGACGCCAGCCAGTCGAGACATCAGTGTTCTAGCGCTTGGGGCCCAGAACACGTCACGACGACCATGTTAGGCAGCCATCCAGGGATGATCTTGAGCTAGAAGAGGAAGATAAGTATCATCGTCCACAATGGTGTCCTGACGGGCTCAGCCGCTCACAGAAGCGCAGGGTGCAGCGCTTACGCAATCTCGAGGAGGCGGAAGCAAGGTACCTTGAAGTGCTAAGGAAAGCGCGTCCAGATCTCGCGGAGCAAGTCAGGCACCCACGAAGGGTGGAAAGGCGCCCTCCAAGGAGGGAGTGGCGCCCCAAGCAGCCAAGAGCCGATGACAAGCCATCGGCTGATGTGAACATGGTGTTCGTGCTCCCGTCGGAGTTTCGGGCGCCCCAACTGGAGGAATTGGCCATCGCGCAGCTGGATCTCGGTCCACAGCCGATAATCTTCGAGAAGCCCAAGGAGAAAAGCTACAAGCACCTGAAGGGATTGTATCTCAGGTGTCTCATCGATGGCAAGCCTATGAACAGGATGTTGGTCGACACTGGCGCCGCAGTCAATCTGATGTCGTACTCAGTGCTGCGCCAGTTGGGTCGTTCCGCTGCTGATATTATCAAGACCAACGTGTTGCTCAATGATTTCAACGGCCAACCGTCAGAGGCACAGGGCGTCCTCAATGTGGAGTTGACAGTTGGCCGCAAGACCTGTAACACCCGGTTTATAAAAGAACATAAACCGAGCAATCATATACGTGCCAGGATCAAGTCACACGTATATACAACAGAATGAACAGTATATCACAGCACATATCATGTAAAAAGATATAATAAATCGAATACAAATGTTATTTATTACATTAATGACAAAATGTCTGATACAGCGGAAGCGAAGTACAATACGATAAAAACTCTCCGAAGCTGAGCAGGGCACCACAGGGACGTCGACTGGGAGACGAACGCCTAGAAGTCCTCGTAGTCCTGGTAGCGCTGAGCGAACTCCCTCGTGTCGGCAGGAACTGAGCAGCAGTAGAGTATCCAAGAGGAAAAAGTAGAGAAGAGGCAAGAGTGAGTACACAACTTGTACTCAACAAGTATAACACAAACTATGAGGTTCTAGGTTGGCTGACTGACTGCATTAGCTTTTAAGTCTTGGAAAATTTTTATTAAAGCTATTTACTACAAGTTGATGAATTACCATAAACCCAATTACATAGTAATTAATCAGAATTAATTAAGAAACTACCGAAAACCAAACCAAACCAAACCAATCCAAGGTAACCCCGAGAGGCACCTCCCTCGTCGGAAGGAGATAACCCCACTAATCAAAAGGAGGATCTGGGCCGCTCATAACCGTGAGCACGGCTAGTATACCAGTTTTACACTCTGCAGAGGTTGCACATCTTTACCCACAAGTCGTGAGCTACGCCAGTTGTTCATCACACTTCCTTAGGTGAGATGACTAGCAAACTCACTACGAGGCCTTTACAAAGAATCTCGTTGGTAAGGAATAACCGCGAGGGTTGGATCGGCGACCATGTAGCAGGTCTAGTGGGCGTCAAGAATACCACAGACGAGGCCACTCAGTACGAGGGACATAGAAGCTTACCACCCTTGCCCCGCAGGTAAGTTACTCCAAACCAAAAAGACCTAATTATAACGCCAAGACCGTCCCATTCCAGTCTTGTGGTAGCGCTGTTGTCCCAGGTTGTCGCTCTATGAACCGGTCCTTACAGAGAGTGGCCAACCAGGCAGTAAGCACCGTGCTGGCCCCCTAATCCATGTTTCTAACAAAACCAATTTTAATGAGAAGTGAGCCACTCAAGCCACACAGAGGGCCACTCTCAGAGTTAAGTTGCATATACCATTAATCAAATTAATTAAAAAGGACCATTATGTGTTATAGCGCGGGACCTAGCACAACTAACCAAAAATGCAACCCAAAGGATATATATAAAGGATATAAAGTGGCTAGGAAATCCTTATAGGCATACAGTATTAAATGCAGTATGAAAGCGTATTTAAAAGTGATAGGTTGTTCATGTTATACTTGCCTTCTTCATACGGCTCCTGCTGCTGCTCAAACTACTCAAAAGACGGCTGCTCCGGGTACTGGTACTGGGGCTCCTCCGGTAGCTCAACGTCTACTCACGAGCACATGGCCAAATACAAGGCACACAATAAGTATACAAGCAAACACTAACAAAAGCTAAGGAACAGTACATTAATACATAAAAACAGCACGCTAAACTAGTCTAAACCTATTCTACGCATTACAACGATCGCGTGGACATAAAGAACGCCTAAAACGGAGTTAAAACGCATAATCTAGGCTAAAAACAAGTTCTAGGGGCTTATCTGCGAGAAAAACTAAGTTCCAGGGGGTTTTCTGCAAAAACTGAGGGCTAAAACGTAATTAAACTAAAACTCTGGGGTCTAACTCATAAAAGAACTAGTGCTGGACGGCCGGTACTATTTCCAGGAAGTTCAGGGGGCTGCGTGCTAAAAGCAGGACTTGGTTGGAAATTATTTTTGAACGCGCAGGGACTGCGGGTTGAATCTAGAAAACTCCAGGGACTCTTTAGAAAAAACGCCAGGCCGAACCGGTATGGATGACTATAGGCCGTTGGATCTAGATCTAAGGGTTTGGATCAAAGGGGTAAGTTACTCTAATCTCAGCCGCGTGTCTCGGATCGGACGGCTGAGGTCGAACGCGACCGACGGCGGCGGCGGGACTCGCCGGGATTCTTCTCCCGCGGCGGGGGATCACCGGCGTAAGCCGAATCTGGCTTTCCCGGGCTCTATTTGGCACGCGGTCTGGTCTAGGATGGACTACGTGCCATGCGTAGTCCACCTGGGGTCTTTTTGGACCGCGGGAAGGCCCGGAGTGGGGAGGGCAAGGGCGACGGCGGTCCTGCGCACGGCGGCGCTACGCCGAACAACGTTCTGGGATCGGGAAAGGCCTACGTGCCGTGTTAACGATGCAACAAGGGGTAGGGGGATGGGGGCATGGCTCACTGAGCTTGGAAAAGGACGGGGAAGCGGCGCAGGGGAGTCGTCGGCGAAGTTCGGCGGCGGAGCTCGCGGTCTGAGTTGAAGTAGAGCGCTGCAGAGTACCTCTGGGTCTGTGGATCCGATGGTTCGACTCGTGAAGCTCCTGCGGGGATGCTAGAGGGGTCAGGGGGCTTCGAAGTCGCCGGCGGCGAGGAAATACGGTGAGGAGCAAACTCACCGTGGCGGCGCTCCGGGGAAATCCCGGCCGTTGCAGGTGCTGGGGTCGTGCGGGGAGGCCTCGGGGTCGTTCCTGGCGTCGGGGTGGAATCGCTGCGGGGGTCCGGGCCGACGGCGGGTCGACGGAGCAGCGCAGGCGCGGCGGTGCAGGGAGCTCTGCTCCCGCGGAGCGAGGGGAGGTGGCGGCTAGGGTTTGCGGGGCGGCGCGTGGGTGGATGGGGTGCAGGGGGCCGTGGGGAGCCACTTTAAGAAGGCCCGGGCATCTTGGGCGGGCGTGCCCCGGAAGGAATCTCGCCTGGAATCTAGGCGGGTCTGGCGCGGCCGTTGCGCGAGCGCTGCGCAGGGGAGACGAAGCTGCCAGTGGGCCCGGCTGTAACACCCGGTTTATAAAAGAACATAAACCGAGCAATCATATACGTGCCAGGATCAAGTCACACGTATATACAACAGAATGAACAGTATATCATAGCACATATCACGAATAAGACATAATAAATCGAAATACGAATGTTATTTATTACAATAATGACATAAATGTCTGATACAGCGGAAGCGAAGTACAAAATACGATAAAGCTCTCCGAAGCTGAAGCAGGGCGCCACAGGGACGTCGACTGGGAGACGAAGCACCTAGAAGTCCTCGTAGTCCTGGTAGCGCTGGACGAACTCCCTCGTGTCGGCAGGAACTGAGCAGCAGTAGCGAAGCCAAGAGGAAAAAGTAGAGAAGAGGCAAGAGTGAGTACACAACTTGTACATTAATCAAGTTTAATTAAGAAACTACTGAGAACCAAACCGAAACCAAGCCACCAAGGTAACCCCGAGAAGCACCTCCCTCGTCGGAAGGAGATAACTTCACTAATCAAAAGGAGGATCTGGGCCGCTCATAACCGTGAGCACGGCTAGTATACCAGTTTTACACTCTGCAGAGGTTGCACATCTTTACCCACAAGTCGTGAGCTACGCCAGTTGTTCATCGCACTTCCTTAGGTGAGATGGCTAGCGACTCACTACGAGGCCGTTACAAAGAATCTCGTTGGTAAGGCGTAACCGCGAGAGATAGGTCAGCGACGATGGGGCCCACCTCACGGGGGTACAAGCACAGGAGCGCAATCCAAGCACAGACCAGCCGGAGGAGCAGGGACCATTGAAGCTTACTACTCTTGCCCCGCAGGTAAGTTACTCCAAACCAAAAAGACCTAATTAGTAAGCCAAGTCTATCCCATTCTAGCCTTGTGGTAGCGCTGTTGTCCCAGGTTGTTGCTCTATGAACCGGTCCTTATGGAGAGTGGCCAACCAGGCAGTAAGCACCGTGCTGGCCCCCTAAACCATGTTTCTAAAAAAAACATCTTTTAACGAGAAGTGAGCCACTCAAGCCACACAGAGTGCCACTCTCAGAATTAAGTTCAAGTAAACCATTAATCAAATTAATTAAAAAGGACCAGAGTGTGTTATAGCGCAGCAACCTAGCACAACTAACCAAGATGCAACCCAAAGGTATATATAAAGGATATAAAGTGGCTAGGAATGTCCTTATAGGCATACAGTATTAAAATGCAGTATGAAATTGTATTTAAAAGTGATGGGTTGTTCATGTTACACTTGCCTTCCTCGTACTGCTCTGGCTGCTGCTCAAAGTGCTCGGGAGACGGCTGCTCCTGGTACTGGTACTGGGGCTCCTCAGATGGATCAACGTCTACTCACGAACACATGGCCAAAACAATGCACGAAAATAAGCATACAGGCAAACATTAACAAAAACTAAGAAACAGTACATTAATACATGAAAACAGCGCACAAAACTACTCTAGAACTATTCTACGCGTTACAACGATCGCGTGGATATAAAGAACGCTAAAAACGGAGCTAAAACGCATAAACTAGGCCTAAAACAAGTTCTAGGGGCTTATTTGTAAGAAAAACTAAGCTCCAGGGGGTTTTCTGCAAAAACCGAGGGCTAAAACGTAATTAAAGCATAGCTATAGGGGCTAACGTGCAAAAACACGAGGACATGGACGGCGGGCACTATTTCCGGAAAGAGCAGGGGCCTAAACATTAAAAACAGGACCTATACGTAATTATTTTTGACTAAGGCTGTACCGCGGGTTAATACTCAAGAACCCAAGGGGCTCTTTAGCAAAAATCCCTGGCCGAACCGGTATCCACGGATCTCGGCCGCCAGATTTGGATCTAACGATCCAAACCAAACCTGATCTAGATCTAATCCCGTGCGTCGGTTACGGATCGTCCGGTTCAGAGCCAACGCCGGCGACTGCGGCGGCGGAACTCGCCGGGAAGCCATTCCCCGCGGCGACGCTGCACGGAAACTCACCGGAGCTCGCCGATTCCTGTGTTCCAAGGGCTAAATCGGCCGGGGTTAGGGTCGGGGATGATCAGCGCGACCTTCGCAAACCACCTGGGTCATCAGCGGGCTCTGCAGGGGTCGGAGTGAGGGCGCGCAGCGGCAGAGGCGGCGCGGCGATGGCGGATCTCGCCGGGGTAAGCGTCGGGGCGAGGTCTGTGCTGTTTTTCTGGGCATAGCTGGGTCAGTGTTCGTGTGTGGCTCACGGGCAAGCCTGGACTTGGCCTGCGCGGGGTTCTACTGCACAGCAGTAAACTCGCCACGGCGGGGCGGCGCTGTGCGCGGTGAGGGCGCACCGACAAGCGGTGCTCCTCCCTCTGGAGCGATCCACGGGCCTCGACATCTAGCGAAAAAAGAAGAGAAAGCCATGGGGAGCCTCACCAAGCCCTGGAAGAAGGAAGGAGAGCCGGTGCAGAGAGGTCGACGACGGAGTCCGGCGGCGACGGTGCTCGGCGTTGGGGACGAAGGAGAGCGCCCCCCGGGCTTCTGGACGGCGCGGGGTGCTCCTGGAGTCGAGACGAGGCCGCTGCGCTACTCCGGCGGGGCTCTGGCGCAGCGGAGCTTTGCGGCCGCGGCGGCGCAGGGAGCTCTGCTCCGCTCTGAGCGCGGAGGCTGCGGCGGCTAGGGTTTGGTGGCGGCTATGGGGGCGGGGTGAGGCGCAGGGGCTGCAGGGGTGCGTTTTAAGGAGGGAGCCGCTGATCCTGGGCGTCCGTGCCGTTGGGGCGCGGCGAGATTTCCGGCCGGGGATCGCGGCCATTCTGTTGCAGCGCGGGCGGAAGACGCGGCGGAGGAGGGAGACGAGTCTGACCGGGTGGGACCGCGGTGTCAGCGACGGGGCGCGCGAGTCGGGCTGCTGTGCGCCAGGCGGGCCGAAGCGAAGTGCGGCGCTGGCTCGCGGGCCGGGAAGCGGTTCGCTGGGCTGAGCGGAAAAGAGGGAGGCGGGCTGGAGCTGGGCTTCTGCGCGGGCGCGAGCGAGGCGAGTGGGCTTCGGGCGCCTATGGTCTAGCTGGGCCGGGCGAAGGACGGGCCGCTGGGTGCAGCTGGGCCAAGAGAAGGAAGGCCGGGCTGGGGTTTTTCTGGGCGCTGGGCTTTCTATTTTCCTTTCCTATTTCCTATTCTTCTCATTTCTTAATCTAATTCAAACAAAGTTTGAATTCAAATTTGAATTTGAATTCAAACCACACTCAAATAAAATTATGCACCAGCATGAATGCAACAAAAATTTAAACCTATGATAACTTTTAATTAATTAAAAAAAAATTAGATTAAATGCCAACTAAACACAATAAACCTTAGAAAATTAAATAAAGCCAATTAATTTATAATAAATACTGAAATTTAAAATTAGGGTGTTACAGACCCTACCCCCTTAAAGAAATCTCGTCCCGAGATTTAGCTGGGCTGGCTAGCAAAGAGATCTGGATATGTCTTCCTCAACTCATCTTCTCGCTCCCAAGTAGCCTCAGCTTCACTGTGATGACTCCACTGAACTCTGCACATCTTGATGCGCTTGTTCCGAGTAACCCTCTCTGATGTCTCCAGAATCTTCACCGGATGCTCAGTATAAGTCAGATCCTCCTGGACATCGACTCCATCCAGGGGTGCCTGCTCCTCGGGTACTCGCAAACACCTCTTCAGCTGAGATATATGGAAAACATCATGAACTCCTGAGAGACTGAGAGGTAACTCCAGGCGATAAGCAACTTCGCCTTTCCGCTCTAGCACTTTGAATGGCCCCACATACCGAGGTGCTAACTTTCCCTTGACATTAAATCTGCGAATTCCTCTCATCGGAGACACCTTCAGATACACATAGTCACCAACACTGAAAGTCAGGTCTCTCCGTTTGCCATCTGCATAGTTCTTCTGTCTGCTCTGTGCAATCCTCAAATTTTCTCGCACAGCCTGGACCATCTGCTCTGCATCATCTATGATCTCAGGGCCAAAGAGCTGCTTCTCGCCAATCTGATCCCAATAGAGAGGAGTCCTGCATTTTCTGCCATACAATGCCTCAAAGGGTGACTTCTTCAGACTGGCCTGATAGCTGTTGTTATATGAGAACTCAGCAAATGACAGGCACTTATCCCAACTAGTACCGTACTGAATGGCACAAGCTCTCAGCATATCTTCCAACACTTGGTTGGTTCTCTCTGTCTGCCCATCTGTCTGAGGGTGATAAGCCGTACTGAATCGCAGCTTCGTATCCAAAGAATCATGAAGCTGCTCCCAGAAACGAGAAGTGAACTGAGACCCTCTGTCAGATATGATCTTCTTCGGCACACCATGCAAACAGACAATCCGAGAGATGTACAACTCTGCAAGTCTAGCTCCGGAGTAAGTAGTGCTCACTGGAATGAAGTGAGCAACCTTCGTCAGACGATCCACTACTACCCAAATAGAGTTGTACCCTTTCTGAGTACGAGGCAATCCAACAATGAAGTCCATAGTGATTTCTTCCCATTTCCACTCTGGAATCTTCAAAGGCTACAATAGACCTGCTGGCCTCTGATGCTCAGCCTTGACACGCTGACAGGTGTCACAAATAGCCACGTACTCTGCCACTGAACGCTTCATCCCATACCACCAGAAACGTTCCTTCAGATCATAGTACATCTTCGTGCTGCCCGGATGAATAGAATAAGCTGTATCATGGGCCTCACTCAGAATCAACTTCCGAAGATCATGCACATCTGGAACACAGATCCGGTTCTTGTACCACAAGGTACCCTGATCATCCTCTCTAAAATGAGGAGCCTTGCCCTTCTTGAGCAACTCACGAATCTCCTGCAGCTTCTCATCATCTTTCTGATGCTGCCTGATCTCTGCCTCTAGAGTCGGTACTGCCTCAAATGCTGCACTGGAAGTATGATGCAAGAAGCCCAGACTCAACTGCTCGAACTCCTCGCATAACTCTGGAGGCATCTGGAAAGCAACGGCCATGTTGACATAACTCCTTCTGCTCAAAGCATCTGCTACAACATTGGCCTTGCCCGGATGATAGTGAATCTCCAGATCATAGTCCTTGACCAACTCTAGCCATCTTCTCTGCCGCATGTTCAGCTCATTCTGTGTGAAAATGTACTTGAGGCTCTTGTGATCAGTGTAGATATCACATCGCTGCCCATACAAGTAATGCCTCCAAATCTTCAGAGCATGCACAACTGCGGCTAACTCAAGATCATGAGTAGGATAATTCAGCTCATGCCGGCGTAGCTGCCGTGAAGCATAAGCTATCACTCTGCCCTCCTGCATCAGAACACACCCAAGACCATCCTTCGAAGCATCACAATATACCGTGAACCTCTTCGTCTGGTCTGGCAGAGTCAGGACTGGCGCCGTAGTCAACCTCTTCTTCAGCTCATCAAAGGCCATCTGACGCTCATCAGTCCATACAAAAGCCACATTCTTCTCCAGCAAAGAAGTCAAAGGCTTCGCGATCTTGGAGAAATTCTCAATGAACCTCCGATAATATCCAGCTAAGCCCAAGAAAGACCTGACTTCCTTTACTGTCTGCGGTGTCTCCCACTCTAGCACATCCTTCACCTTACTCGGATCAACAGCAATGCCTCCCTGAGAGATAACATGACCGAGGAATGGAACCTCGTCAATCCAGAACTCGCACTTGCTGAACTTGGCATACAGCTGATGCTCTCTCAATCTCTGCAATACGAGTCTCAGATGCTCCTCATGCTCTTCTTCTGTCTTGGAAAAGATCAGAATATCATCAATGAAAATCACCACGAAGACATCCAGATAATCCATGAAGACCATGTTCATCAGATGCATGAAGAAAGCCGGGGCATTAGTCAAGCCGAAAGACATGACTGTATACTCATATAGCCCGTACTTGCAGGTGAATGCCGTCTTCGGAATATCCCCAGGACGGATCCTCAGCTGAAAATATCCCGAACGAAGATCAATCTTCGAGAATATACGAGCACCTCGAAGCAGATCGAAGAGATCCTCAATACAGGGCAGTGGATGCTTGTTCTTGATAGTAACTGCATTCAGCTCCCGATAATCCACACACATCCTCTTCGAGCCATCCTTCTTATCTACCAGCAACAACGGAAAAGCCCAAGGAGAGAAGCTGCGACGGATATAGCCCTTGGCTAGCAACTCATCAATAGTCTTCTTGACTTCTTCATGCTCTATAGGTGCCATACGGTAGGGCCGCTTTGCAATAGGAGCTGTGCCAGGCAAGAGATCAATACAAAACTCAATGGCGCGTTCAGGCGGCATACCTGGCAAATCATCCGGAAAGACATCCGGGAATTCAGACACCACGCGAATACCGTCCGTGGGTCTAGCCTCCATCTGATGAAGAAATCCAGAAGGCTCTACTGCACTGATAACAACCTCTTGGCCACTGGAAGCTGATAGCAAGACTGTCCTCTGAGCACAATCTATCCGAACTCCCCATTTGGCCAGAGTCTCCATTCCCAGAATGACATCAATGCCCTTGGTGTCTAGCACCATCAGATCAGTACAGAACTCTACTCCCCTCAAAGAAACACTGACTCTCGGGCAGTAAGTGTGAGACCTCAACTGTCCTCCCGGTGAAGATACTAACAGGCACCTCTTTAATGTGCTAGTATGAATACCATGATGCTCGACAAAAGACTGAGTAATGAAGGAATGCGTAGCACCAGTATCAAAAAGCACTGTAGCTGGATATGAATTAACCATGAACGTACCAATAACCACGTTGGGAGCCTCGGCCGCTGACTCGGCCGTCACGTGGTTCACCCTGCCCTGTGCTGGCGCCCTGGGCTGAGCTGGGCGCCCCTGCTGTCCCGCCTGCGCCTTCCGGGGGCAAGCGTTGGCGTAGTGCCCCGGCTGGCCGCAGTGAAAGCAGGTGCGAGGAGGTCCCTGAGCCTGCTGTCCGGTAGGAGCTGCCGGACGTGGAGCCTGCGGTGCCGGTGGAGCACGAGCCGGAGGTGCCGGTAACCTCGGGCCCTGACCTGCCTGCTGCTGTCGAGGCGGGTACTGCTGCGGTGGCCTCTGCTGGTACTGCTGAGGAGGCCGGTACTGCTGCTGGTACGGCTGAGGCTGCTGGAGTCGTGGACGAGTGTTGCTGCCGGTAGCAACGGGGACCACCTTCCTCTTCTTGTCCTCCATCTCCAGGTGCTTACGCTCAGTGTTGAGCGCACTGTCAACCAGATGGTTGAAGTCGTCGAAGCGGAGGTTGAGCAGCGCGTACTGGAGGTAGTCCTCAAGACCTTCCATGAAGTGCTCCTGCTTCTTGCGGTCATCCGCAACCTCGGCAGGGGCGTAGCGAGCCAGCTGAAGAAAGCGATCACGATACTCCGTGACCGACATAGTCCCCTGAATTGACAAAGACAGATAGATATCGGAAGATTAACTCAAGATTCATAAGGATAGAACAAGGGGCATTAGCTCAAAATGAACCGCTGAATGATTACACTTAAGATTACCTGCTTCAGTGCAAGGAACTCCTTCTGCTTCATCTTCATAACGCCCGCGGGGACGTTGTGGCTGCGGAAACGCTCCCTGAACTGGAGCCAAGTAAGAGACTCGCGGTCGTGAACTGGGTGGGACTCCCACCAGTCCAAAGCTGCCCCTCGCAGCTGTCCTGCTGCGTACAAGACGCGCTCACGATCATCGCACTGGGCGATGTCCAGCTGACGCTCCACTGCACGGAGCCAGTCGTCAGCCTGAAGAGGGTCGGACGTGTGAGAGAACGTCGGCGGGTGACCCCTCAGGAACTCAGCACGCCTGTCGCGAGGCTGCGGCGGTGGAGGAGGCGGAGGCTGAGTGTGAGCGTGCTGAAGAGCCTGAACGGTGTTGTTCAGGGTAGCCATCATCTGCATCTGGAGCTGGAAGTACTGCTCCGGAGTCAAAGGCGGCGGCATCGGGATCCCAGTACCCGGGTTGTTCTGACCCTGCTGCTGGCCAGAACCGGAACCGGTGCTCCTGGTGTTCACCATCTGATTTGAACAAAAGATTTCACGAGTAAGGATATTGCAGGAATAAACTCAGATGGATATGATAACTCTTTGCGGAAAAAGACTCAGCCATGATAAAGTAGACAGGATAGAGTTGACTGTTTCACCCCCAACGATCTAACTCATTTTATTAATTAGTTAACTTTAACATCAGAGTGATTTTCTTTAAACAGATTTATACTACAAAACTATGCAATCATTCCAAAAATCCAAATCAAGCATGTAGCATAATAACAAGCAGACAATTTTCACGACTTAGCCGAGTTTAGCAAAAGACTCGACTAACACAACGCGTCGCAGAACGTGCTATCGTATTATCATAAAAAGGTCACCTAGCTATGCTCATGGTGGTCAGATGACTGATTCAGGCCAAAATCTACGAAAACTATTCTTCAGAGAGAGAAATCAAGGCAAGAAGGGTAAAAAGTCAAAGAAGTCAAGGGGTATAATAGTAAAATAGTTTCAGCAAGCAAGGATTGGTGAGAAGAAGTCCTAAAACTCGACCAGTTTTATCTAGGCTTCGTCCTGCAGTCGATACGGCTCTGATACCACTCTGTAACACCCGGTTTATAAAAGAACATAAACCGAGCAATCATATACGTGCCAGGATCAAGTCACACGTATATACAACAGAATGAACAGTATATCATAGCACATATCACGAATAAGACATAATAAATCGAAATACGAATGTTATTTATTACAATAATGACATAAATGTCTGATACAGCGGAAGCGAAGTACAAAATACGATAAAGCTCTCCGAAGCTGAAGCAGGGCGCCACAGGGACGTCGACTGGGAGACGAAGCACCTAGAAGTCCTCGTAGTCCTGGTAGCGCTGGACGAACTCCCTCGTGTCGGCAGGAACTGAGCAGCAGTAGCGAAGCCAAGAGGAAAAAGTAGAGAAGAGGCAAGAGTGAGTACACAACTTGTACATTAATCAAGTTTAATTAAGAAACTACTGAGAACCAAACCGAAACCAAGCCACCAAGGTAACCCCGAGAAGCACCTCCCTCGTCGGAAGGAGATAACTTCACTAATCAAAAGGAGGATCTGGGCCGCTCATAACCGTGAGCACGGCTAGTATACCAGTTTTACACTCTGCAGAGGTTGCACATCTTTACCCACAAGTCGTGAGCTACGCCAGTTGTTCATCGCACTTCCTTAGGTGAGATGGCTAGCGACTCACTACGAGGCCGTTACAAAGAATCTCGTTGGTAAGGCGTAACCGCGAGAGATAGGTCAGCGACGATGGGGCCCACCTCACGGGGGTACAAGCACAGGAGCGCAATCCAAGCACAGACCAGCCGGAGGAGCAGGGACCATTGAAGCTTACTACTCTTGCCCCGCAGGTAAGTTACTCCAAACCAAAAAGACCTAATTAGTAAGCCAAGTCTATCCCATTCTAGCCTTGTGGTAGCGCTGTTGTCCCAGGTTGTCGCTCTATGAACCGGTCCTTATGGAGAGTGGCCAACCAGGCAGTAAGCACCGTGCTGGCCCCCTAAACCATGTTTCTAAAAAAAACATCTTTTAACGAGAAGTGAGCCACTCAAGCCACACAGAGTGCCACTCTCAGAATTAAGTTCAAGTAAACCATTAATCAAATTAATTAAAAAGGACCAGAGTGTGTTATAGCGCAGCAACCTAGCACAACTAACCAAAATGCAACCCAAAGGTATATATAAAGGATATAAAGTGGCTAGGAATGTCCTTATAGGCATACAGTATTAAAATGCAGTATGAAATTGTATTTAAAAGTGATGGGTTGTTCATGTTACACTTGCCTTCCTCGTACTGCTCTGGCTGCTGCTCAAAGTGCTCGGGAGACGGCTGCTCCTGGTACTGGTACTGGGGCTCCTCAGATGGATCAACGTCTACTCACGAACACATGGCCAAAACAATGCACGAAAATAAGCATACAGGCAAACATTAACAAAAACTAAGAAACAGTACATTAATACATGAAAACAGCGCACAAAACTACTCTAGAACTATTCTACGCATTACAACGATCGCGTGGATATAAAGAACGCTAAAAACGGAGCTAAAACGCATAAACTAGGCCTAAAACAAGTTCTAGGGGCTTATTTGTAAGAAAAACTAAGCTCCAGGGGGTTTTCTGCAAAAACCGAGGGCTAAAACGTAATTAAAGCATAGCTATAGGGGCTAACGTGCAAAAACACGAGGACATGGACGGCGGGCACTATTTCCGGAAAGAGCAGGGGCCTAAACATTAAAAACAGGACCTATACGTAATTATTTTTGACTAAGGCTGTACCGCGGGTTAATACTCAAGAACCCAAGGGGCTCTTTAGCAAAAATCCCTGGCCGAACCGGTATCCACGGATCTCGGCCGCCAGATTTGGATCTAACGATCCAAACCAAACCTGATCTAGATCTAATCCCGTGCGTCGGTTACGGATCGTCCGGTTCAGAGCCAACGCCGGCGACTGCGGCGGCGGAACTCGCCGGGAAGCCATTCCCCGCGGCGACGCTGCACGGAAACTCACCGGAGCTCGCCGATTCCTGTGTTCCAAGGGCTAAATCGGCCGGGGTTAGGGTCGGGGATGATCAGCGCGACCTTCGCAAACCACCTGGGTCATCAGCGGGCTCTGCAGGGGTCGGAGTGAGGGCGCGCAGCGGCAGAGGCGGCGCGGCGATGGCGGATCTCGCCGGGGTAAGCGTCGGGGCGAGGTCTGTGCTGTTTTTCTGGGCATAGCTGGGTCAGTGTTCGTGTGTGGCTCACGGGCAAGCCTGGACTTGGCCTGCGCGGGGTTCTACTGCACAGCAGTAAACTCACCACGGCGGGGCGGCGCTGTGCGCGGTGAGGGCGCACCGACAAGCGGTGCTCCTCCCTCTGGAGCGATCCACGGGCCTCGACATCTAGCGAAAAAAGAAGAGAAAGCCATGGGGAGCCTCACCAAGCCCTGGAAGAAGGAAGGAGAGCCGGTGCAGAGAGGTCGACGACGGAGTCCGGCGGCGACGGTGCTCGGCGTTGGGGACGAAGGAGAGCGCCCCCCGGGCTTCTGGACGGAGCGGGGTGCTCCTGGAGTCGAGACGAGGCCGCTGCGCTACTCCGGCGGGGCTCTGGCGCAGCGGAGCTTTGCGGCCGCGGCGGCGCAGGGAGCTCTGCTCCGCTCTGAGCGCGGAGGCTGCGGCGGCTAGGGTTTGGTGGCGGCTATGGGGGCGGGGTGAGGCGCAGGGGCTGCAGGGGTGCGTTTTAAGGAGGCAGCCGCTGATCCTGGGCGTCCGTGCCGTTGGGGCGCGGCGAGATTTCCGGCCGGGGATCGCGGCCATTCTGTTGCAGCGCGGGCGGAAGACGCGGCGGAGGAGGGAGACGAGTCTGACCGGGTGGGACCGCGGTGTCAGCGACGGGGCGCGCGAGTCGGGCTGCTGTGCGCCAGGCGGGCCGAAGCGAAGTGCGGCGCTGGCTCGCGGGCCGGGAAGCGGTTCGCTGGGCTGAGCGGAAAAGAGGGAGGCGGGCTGGAGCTGGGCTTCTGCGCGGGCGCGAGCGAGGCGAGTGGGCTTCGGGCGCCTGGGGTCTAGCTGGGCCGGGCGAAGGACGGGCCGCTGGGTGCAGCTGGGCCAAGAGAAGGAAGGCCGGGCTGGGGTTTTTCTGGGCGCTGGGCTTTCTATTTTCCTTTCCTATTTCCTATTCTTCTCATTTCTTAATCTAATTCAAACAAAGTTTGAATTCAAATTTGAATTTGAATTCAAACCACACTCAAATAAAATTATGCACCAGCATGAATGCAACAAAAATTTAAACCTATGATAACTTTTAATTAATTAAAAAAAATTAGATTAAATGCCAACTAAACACAATAAACCTTAGAAAATTAAATAAAGCCAATTAATTTATAATAAATACTGAAATTTAAAATTAGGGTGTTACACCGGCCAGTCAGCGACACAGGAAACGGGCGCAGGCGTCCGCGTGGGGAAAGGACTCGGCGCCGACAAGCGGGGCTGGTGAGTCAGTGACACCGAGCGGGCGCGCGCGGGACGGCTGCGGGGTGACAGGGCGCCGACATGTGGGGGCCACATGACAGCAGAGCTAGCGCGCGCGAGCGTGTGAGTTGCGCGGGGAGCTGCCTGGGCCGCGGAAGGGGGAGAGAGGGAGCTGGGCCTAGCTCGGGTTGGGCCGCGCGGTGAGAGAGGGGTTGGGCCTACGGAGAGGGGTTGGGCCGGGGTTGCTAGACTGGGTTTGGGTTTCCTATTGGGTTTCTATTTTCCTTTTCTTTTTCTATTTCTAAATCAAACAAAGTTTGAATTCAAATTTATATTTGAATTCAAACCACACTCAAATAATTAAAACTATGCACCAGCATGAATGCAACACCAAAAATTTAAACCTATGATAAAATTTTAATTACTTAAGGAACAAAATTTTAGATTAAATGCAAGTCTAACACAATAAACCTTAGAAAATTAAATAAAGCCAATTAAATTTATTATAAATTGCTGAAATTTAATCTATGGTGTTACAGACCCTACCCCCTTAAAGAAATCTTGTCCCCGAGATTTAGCTGGGCTGGCTAGCAAAGAGATCTGGATATGTCTTCTTTAGCTCATATTCTCGCTCCCATGTAGCCTCAGCTTCACTGTGACTACTCCACTGAACTTTGCACATCTTGATGCGCTTGTTCCGAGTAACCCTTTCTGATGTCTCCAGAATCTTCACCGGATGCTCAGTATAAGTCAGATCTTCCTGCACATCTACTCCATCCAGTGGTGCCTGCTCCTCGGGTACTCGCAGACACCTCTTCAGCTGAGATATATGGAAGACATCGTGAACTCCTGAGAGGCTGGTGGGCAACTCCAGGCGATAAGCAACTTCGCCTTTCCTCTCTAGCACCTTGAATGGACCAACATACCCAGGTGCTAACTTCCCCTTGACATTAAACCTGCGTATTCCTCTCATCGGAGACACCTTCAGGTATGCATGATCACCAACACTGAAGGTCAGGTCTCTCCGTTTGCCATCAGCATAGCTCTTCTGTCTGCTCTGTGCAATCCTCAGATTTTCTCGCATAGTCTGAACCATCTGCTCTGCATCATCTATGATCTCAGGGCCAAAGAGCTACTTCTCACCAATCTGATCCCAATAGAGAGGAGTTGTGCATTTCCAGCCATACAATGCCTCGAAGGGGGACTTCTTCAGACTGGCCTGATAGCTGTTGTTATATGAGAACTCAGCATAAGATAGGCACTTATCCCAACTAGTACCGTACTGAATGGCACAAGCTCTCAGCATATCCTCCAACACTTGGTTGGTTCTCTCTGTCTGCCCATCTGTCTGAGGGTGATAAGCCGTACTGAAACGCAGCTTCGTATCCAACGAATCATGGAGCTGCTCCCAGAACCGAGAAGTGAACTGAGACCCTCTATCAGATATGATCTTCTTGGGCACACCATGTAAGCAGATAATCCGAGAGATGTACAACTCTGCAAGTCTAGCACCGGAGTAAGTAGTGTTCACTGGAATGAAGTGAGCAACCTTCGTCAGACGATCCACTACTACTCATATGGAGTTGTACCCTTTCTGAGTACGAGGCAATCCAACAATGAAGTCCATAGTGATTTCCACCCATTTCCACTCTAGAATATTCAAAGGCTGTAACAGACCTGCTGGCCTCTAATGCTCAGCCTTGACACGCTGATAGGTGTCACAAATAGCCACGTACTCTGCCACTGAACGCTTCATACCATACCCCCAGAAACGTTCCTTTAGATCATAGTACATCTTCGTGCTGCCCGGATGAATAGAGTAAGCTGTATCATGGGCCTCACTCAGAATCAACTTCCAGAGATCATTCACATCTGGCACACAGATCCGGTTCTTGTACCACAAAGTACCCTGATCATCCTCTCTGAAGTGTGGAGCCTTGCCCTTCTTGAGCAACTCGCGGATCTCCTGCAGTTTCTCATCTTCCTTTTGATGCTGCCTGATCTCTGACTCTAGAGTCGGTACTGCCTCAAACGCTGCACTGGAGGTATGATGCAAGAAGCCCAGACTCAACTGCTCGAACTCCTCGCATATCTCTGAGGCATCTGGAAAGCCACGTCCATGTTGACATAACTTCTTCTGCTTAGAGCATCTGCTACAACATTGGCCTTACCCGGATGATAGTGAATCTCCAGATCATAGTCCTTGACCAACTCAAACCATCTTCTCTGCCGTATGTTCAGCTCATTCTGCGTGAAAATGTACTTGAGGCTCTTGTGATCAGTGTAGATATCACACCGCTGTCCATACAAGTAATGCCTCCAAATCTTCAGAGCATGCATAACTGCTGCTAACTCAAGATCATGAGTAGGATAGTTTAGCTCATGCCGGCGTAGCTGCCGTGAAGCATAAGCTTTCACTCTACCTTCCTGCATCAGAACACACCCAAGACCATCCTTCGAAGCATCACAATATACCGTGAACCTCTTGGTCTGGTCTAGCAGAGTCAGGACTGGCACCGTAGTCAACCTTTTCTTCAGCTCATCAAAGGCCCTCTGACGCTCATCAGTCCACACAAAAGCCACATTTTTCTCCAGCAAAGAAGTCAAAGGCTTCGCGATCTTGGAGAAATTCTCAATGAACCTCCGATAATATCCAGCTAAGCCCAAGAATGACCTGACTTCCTTTACTGTCTGCGGTGTCTCCCACTCGAGCACATCCTTCACCTTGCTCGGATCAACAGCAATGCCTCCCTGAGAGATAACATGACCGAGGAATGGAACCTCGTCAATCCAGAACTCGCACTTGCTGAACTTGGCATACAACTGATGCTCCCTCAGTCTCTGCAATACGAGTCTCAGATGCTCCTCATGCTCTTCTTCTATCTTGGAGAAGATCAGAATATCATCAATGAAGATCACCACGAAGACATCCAGATAATCCATGAAAACCATGTTCATCAAGTGCATGAAGAAAGCCGGGGCATTAGTCAAGCCGAAGGACATGACCGTGTACTCATATAGCCCATACTTGTAAGTGAATGCCGTCTTCGGAATATCCCCAGGACGGATCCTCAGCTGAAAATAACCCGAAGGAAGATCAATCTTCGAGAATATACGAGAACCTCGAAGCAGATCGAAGAGATCCTCAATACGGGGCAGTGGATGCTTGTTCTTGATAGTAACTACATTCAGCTCCCGATAATCGACACACATTCTCTTCGAGCCATCCTTCTTATCTACTAGCAACAATGGAAAAGCCCAAGGAGAGAAGCTGCGACGGATATAGCCCTTGGCTAGCAACTCATCAATAGTCTTCTTGACTTCCTCATGCTCTATAGGTGCCATGCGGTAGGGCCGCTTTGCAATAGGAGCTGTGCCAGGCAAGAGATCAATACTAAACTCAATGGCGCGTTCAGGCGGCATACCTGACAGATCATCCGGAAAGACATCCGGGAATTCGGACACCACGCGAATACCGTCCGTGGGTCTAGCCTCCATCTGATGAAGAAATCCCGAGGGCTCTGAAGCACTGACTGTCACCTCTTGGCCATCAGATGCCAACAAGTGAACTGTCCACTGAGCACAATCAATATGGACTCCCCATCTGGTAAGGGTCTCCATGCCCAAAATCACATCTATCCCCGAGGAATCAATGATGATCAAACCAGTGCGGAACTCTGCCCCCTTTATGACAATATTAATTCTGGAGCATATAGAACATGTATGTATCTGGCCCCCAGGTGAGGTAACTACCATAGCTGTCCTCATACAAGAAATTGGTATACCATGCTTCTCGGCAAATGACTTTGAAATGAAAGAATGAGTAGCACCGGTATCGAAAAGCACTGTAGCGGGGTGAGAGTTGACCATGAACGTACCAATAACCATGTTAGGAGCCTCGGCCGCTGACTCGGCCGTCACGTGGTTCACCCGACCCTGTGCTGGCGCCCTGGGCTGAGCTGGGCGCCCCTGCTGTCCCGCCTGCGCCTTTCAGGGGCAAGAGTTGGCGTAGTGCCCCGGATGGCCACAGTGATAGCACACGCGAGGAGTTGCTGGAGCCTGCTGTCCGGCAGGAGGAGCTGCCTGCCGTGGAGCCTGAGGTGCTGGCGGAGCTGGTGGAGCAGCACGAGCCGGAGGTGCCGGTAACCTCGGGCCCTGACCTGCCTGCTGCTACTGTCGAGGCGGGTACTGCGGCGGCCTCTGCTGGTATTGCTGGGGAGGCCGGTACTGCTGTTGCTGGTACTGCTGAGGCGGCTGGAGGCGAGGACGACTGTTGCTGCCGGAAGCAACTGGGACAATCTTCCTCTTCTTGTCCTCCATCTCCAAGTGCTTGCGCTCAGTGTTGAGCGCGCTGTCAACCAGATGGTTGAAGTCGTCGAAGCGGAGGTTGAGCAGCGCGTACTGGAGGTAGTCCTCAAGACCCTCCATGAAGTTCTCCTGCTTCTTGCGGTCATCCGCAACATCGGCAGGGGCGTAGCGAGCAAGCTGCAGAAAGCAATCACGATACTCCGTGAACGACATAGTCCCCTGAAGTGACAAAGACAGATAGATATCGAAAGATTAACTCAAGATTCATAAGAATAGAACAAGGGGCCATTAGTTCAAAAGAAACCGCTGAATGATTATATCTAAGATTACCTGCTTCAGTGCAAGGAACTCCTTCTGCTTCATCTTCATAACGCCCGCGGGAACGTTGTGGCTGCGGAACCGCTCCCGGAACTGGAGCAAGGTGAGAGCCTCGCGGTCCTGAACTGGGTGGGACTCCCACCAGTCCAAAGCTACCCCTCGCAGCTGTCCTGCTGCGTACAAGACGCGCTCACGATCATCGCACTGGGTGATGTCCAGCTGGCGCTCCACTGCACGGAGCCAGTCGTCAGCCTGAAGAGGATCGGACGTGTGAGAGAATGTCGGCGGGTGACCCCTCAGGAACTTGGCATGCCTGTCGCGAGGCTGCGGCGGTGGAGGAGGTGGAGGCTGAGTGTGAGCCTGCTAAAGTGCCTGAACAGTGTTGTTCAGGGTAGCCATCATCTGCATCTGGAGCTGGAAGTACTGCTCCGGGGTCAGAGGCGGAGGCATCGGGATCCCAGTACCCTGGTTGTTCTGCCCCTGATTGTTCTGCCCCTGCTGGTCAGAACCACGCCTGGTTTTCACCATCTGATTTTGGACAAAAGATTTTATGAGTAAGGATATTGCAGAAATAAATTCAGATGGATATGATAACTCTTTGCGGAAAAAGACTCAGTCATGATAAAGTAGACAGGATAGAGTGGACTGTTTTACCCCCCAACGATCTAACTCATTTTATTAATTAGTTAACTTTAACATAAGAGTGATTTTCTCTAAACAAATTTAAACTACTAAGCTATACAATCATTCAAAAATCCAAATCAAACATGTAGCATAATAACAAGCAGACAATTTTCATGACTTAGCCGAGTTTAACATACGACTCGACTAACACAATGCGTCACAGAACGTGCTATCGTATTATTATAAAGGGTCACCTAGCTGATACTCATGGTGGTCAGATGACTGATTCAGGCCAAAGTCTACGAAAACTATTCTTTAGAGAGAGAAATCAAGGCAAGACGAGTAAAAGTCATAGAATTCAAGGGGTATAATAGCAAAATAATTTCAGTAGACAAGACTGAGAGAGAAAAAGTCCTAAAACTCGACCAGTTCTATCTAGACTTTCGTCCTACAGTCGATATGGCTCTGATTCCACTCTATAAAACCCGGTTTATAAAAGAACATAAACCGAGCAATCATATACGTGCCAGGATCAAGTCACACGTATATACAACAGAATGAACAGTATATCACAGCACATATCACGTAAAAAGATATAATAAAGTGAATACGAATGTTATTTATTACATTAATGACAAAATGTCTGATACAGCGGAAGCGAAGTACAATACGATAAAAACTCTCCGAAGCTGAGCAGGGCACCACAGGGACGTCGACTGGGAGACGAACGCCTAGAAGTCCTCATAGTCCTGGTAGCGCTGAGCGAACTCCCTCGTGTCGACAGGAACTGAGCAGCAGTAGAGTATCCAAGAGGAAAAAGTAGAGAAGAGGCAAGAGTGAGTACACAACTTGTACTCAACAAGTATAACACAAACTATGAGGTTCTAGGTTGGCTGACTGACTGCATTAGCTTTTAAGTCTTGGCAAAATTTTATTAAAGCTATTTACTACAAGTTGATGAATTACCATAAACCCAATTACATAGTAATTAATCAGAATTAATTAAGAAACTTCCGAGAACCAAACCAAACCAAACCAAACCAAGGTAACCCCGAGAGGCACCTTCCTCATCGGAAGGAGATAACCCCACTAATCAAAAGGAGGATCTGGGCCGCTCATAACCGTGAGCACGGCTAGTATACTAGTTTTACACTCTGCAGAGGTTGCACATCTTTACCCACAAGTCGTGAGCTACGCCAGTTGTTCATCACACTTCCTTAGGTGAGATGACTAGCAAACTCACTACGAGGCCTTTACAAAGAATCTCGTTGGTAAGGAATAACCGCGAGGGTTGGATCGGCGACCATGTAGCAGGTCTAGTGGGCGTCAAGAATACCACAGACGAGGCCACTCAGTACGAGGGACATAGAAGCTTACCACCCTTGCCCCGCAGGTAAGTTACTCCAAACCAAAAAGACCTAATTATTATGCCAAGACCGTCCCATTCCAGTCTTGTGGTAGCGCTGTTGTCCAAGGTTGTCGCTCTATGAACCGGTCCTTATGGAGAGTGGCCAACCAGGCAGTAAGCACAGTGCTGGCCCCCTAAACCATGTTTCTAACAAAACCAATTTTAATGAGAAGTGAGCCACTCAAGCCACACAGAGGGCCACTCTCAGAGTTAAGTTGCATATACCATTAATCAAATTAATTAAAAAGGACATTTTGTGTTATAGCGCGGCACCTAGCACAACTAACCAAAAATGCAACCCAAAGGATATATATAAAGGATATAAAGTGGCTAGGAAATCCTTATAGGCATACAGTATTAAAATGCAGTATGAAAGCGTATTTAAAAGTGATAGGTTGTTCATGTTATACTTGCCTTCTTTGTACTTCTCCTGCTGCTGCTCAAACTGCTCAAAAGACGGCTGCTCCGGGTACTGGTACTGGGGCTCCTCCGGTAGCTCAACGTCTACTCACGAGCACATGGCCAAAAACAAGGCACACAATAAGCATACAAGCAAACACTAACAAAAGCTAAGGAACAGTACATCAATACATAAAAACAGCATGCTAAACTAGTCTAAACCTGTTCTACGTGTTACAACGATCGTGTGGACATAAAGAACGCCTAAAACGGAGTTAAAACGCATAATCTAGGCTAAAAACAAGTTCTAGGGGCTAATCTGCGAGAAAAACTAAGTTCTAGGGGGTTTTCTGCAAAAACTGAGGGCTAAAATGTAATTAAACTAAAACTCTGGGGTCTAACTCGTAAAAGAACTAGTGCTGGACGGCGGGTACTATTTCCAGGAAGTTTAGGGGGCTGCGTGCTAAAAGCAGGACTTGGTTGGAAATTATTTTTGAACGCGCAGGGACTGCGGGTTGAATCTAGAAAACTCCAGGGACTCTTTAGAAAAAATGCCAGGGCGAACCGGTATGGATGACTATAGGCCGTTGGATCTAGATCTAAGGGTTTGGATCAAAGGGGTAAGTTACTCTAATCTCAGCCGCGTGTCTCGGATCGGACGGCTGAGGTCAAACGCGATCGACGGCGGCGGCGGGACTCGCCGGGATTCTTCTCCCGCGGCGGGGGATCGCCGGCGTAAGCCGAATCCGGCGTTCCCGGGCTCTATTTGGCACACGGACTGGTCTAGGATGGACTACGCGCCATGCATAGTCCACCTGGGGTCTTTTTGGACCTCGGGAAGGCCCGGAGTGGGGAGGGCAAGGGCGACGGCGGCCCTGCGCATGGCGGCGCTATGCCGAACGGCGTTCTGGGCTCGGGAAAGGCCTACGTGCCGTGTTAACAGTGCAACAAGGGGTAGGGGGAAGGGGACATGGCTCACCGAGCTCGGAAAAGGGCGGGGAAGCGGCGTAGGGGAGTCGTCGGCGAAGTCCGGCGGCGGAGCTCGCGGTCCGAGTTGAAGTAGAGCGCTGCAGAATACCTCCGGGTCTGTGGATCCGATGGTTCGACTCGTGAAGCTCCTGCGGGGATTCTAGAGGGGTCAGGTGGCTTCAAAGTCGCCAGCGGCGAGGAAATACGGTGAGGAGCAAACTCACCGTGGCGGCGCTCCGGGGAAATCCCGGCCGTTGCAGGTGTTGGGGTCGTGCGGGGAGGCCTCGGGGTCGTTCCTGGCGTCGGGGTGGAATCGCTGCGGGGTCCGGGCCGACGGCGGGTCGATGGAGCAGCACAGGCGTGGTGGTGCAGGGAGCTCTGCTCCCGCGGAGCGAGGGGAGGCGGCGGCTAGGGTTTGCGGGGCGGCGCGTGGGTGGATGGGGTGCAGGGGGGCCGTGGGGAGCCACTTTAAGAAGGACCGGGCATCTTGGGCGGGCGTGCCCCGGAAGGAATCTCGCCTGGAATCTAGGTGGGACTGGCGCGGCCGTTGCGCGAGCGCTGCGCGGGGGAGACGTAGCTGTTAGTGGCCTCGGCCGGTCAGCGACACAGGAAACGGGCGCAGGCGTCCGCGTGGGGAAAGGACTCGGCGCCGACAAGCGGGGCCGGTGAGTCAGCGACACCGAGCGGGCCCGCGCGGGACGGCTGCGGGGTGATAGGGCGCCGACATGTGGGGGCCACATGACAGCGGAGCTAGCGCGCGCGATTGTGTGAGTTGCGCGGGGAGCTGCCTGGGCCGCGGAAGGGGGAGAGAGGGAGCTGGGCCTAGCTCGGGTTGGGCCACGCGGTGAGAGAGGGGTTGGGCCTGCGGAGAGGGGTTGGGCCGGGGTTGCTAGACTGGGTTTGGGTTTCCTATTGGGTTTCTTTTTTCCTTTTCTTTTTCTATTTCTAAATCAAACAAAGTTTGAATTCAAATTTGTATTTGAATTCAAACCACACTCAAATAATTAAAACTATGCACCAGCATGAATGCAACACCAAAAATTTAAACCTATGATAAAATTTTAATTACTTAAGGAACAAAATTTTAGATTAAATGCAAGTCTAACACAATAAACCTTAGAAAATTAAATAAAGCCAATTAAATTTATTATAAATTGCTGAAATTTAATCTAGGGTGTTACAAGACTGTCCCAACCTCGTTCTTCATCGTCGACAGTAAGAGTACATACACAGTGCTTCTTGGGAGGGATTGGATTCACGCCAATTGTTGTGTTCCTTCTAAGATGCACCGGTGTTTGGTCTAGTGGGATGGCGATGAAGTGGAGGTGGTCCGTGCAGATGACTCCAGCAAGGTTTCGCTCGCAGATATGAACGCCTGGGACGCGGAAGGGCAAGAGCCGATCTCAGGGATCGTGCTGGAAGACTGTGATCGGATCGAAGCGACAAAAAATGGGCTGAGGCCGGTCTTATCGACCGGCCTCACAGAGTAAAAACATCCTGGCAAGCTACGGAATCCAGCAAGATTAGAGAGGTTGAAGTCCTGGAGGAGGTCAAGAAAGAGGTGCAAAAGATGTTGGACGCAGGGTTCATCAGGCCATGCAGGTACGCAGAATGGATCTCTAGTGTGGTCCCTATACAGAAGAAGGATGGCCGATGGCGAGTCTGCGTGGATTTCAGAGACCTCAACAGAGCAACGCCAAAGGACGAATATCTGATGCCCGTGGCAGAAACATTGATCAACGCCGTTGCCGGTCACAAAATGCTGAGTTTCATGGACGGTAACGCTGGCTACAACCAGATTTTCATGGCCCTGGAAGACATAAGCAAGACCGCATTCAGAGTACCAAGCGCGGTTGGCTTGTTCGAGTACTTGGTTATGACCTTTGGATTGAAAAATGCCGGTGCAACGTATCAACGTGCTAGTAATTACATTTTTCACGATCTCAACGGCAAGTTGGTAGAAATCTACATTGATGATGTCGTGGTCAAGTCCATGTCAGCTGGGGGGCATCTAGAAGATTTGCGTAAGGTTTTGGAGCGAACTCTGAAGTTTGGGCTCAAAATGAACCCGAAGAAATGTGTCTTTGGCGTATCAGCCGGTCAGTTCTTAGGATTCCTGGTACATGAGCGAGGAATCGAGATCGGCTTGAAGAGTCAGGAGGCGGTAAAGACAATGAAGCCGCCTACTATGAAGAAGGAGTTACAAAAGCTCATCGGCAAAATCAACTTTGTCAGACGATTTATCTCCACTCTGTCTGGGCGTATCGAGCCGTTCATGGGTCTGGTGAAGATCAAGTCCGATGATGAGTTTCACTGGGGGGCAGAGCAGCAGCAAGCTTTCGACGAAATAAAGGAATACTTGTCGAAGCCTCCAGTTTTGGTTCCTCCACGGCAGGACTGGCCTTTCTACGTGTACTTGTCCGTGGGTGACACTTCCATCACCTCGGTTCTGATTCAAAAACATGACGACCAGGAGAGGGTTGTCTTCTACCTCAGCAGGCGCATGTTGGACGCCGAGACCAGGTATCCTGAGATCGAAAAGCTTTGTCTTTGTTTATTCTTTACATGTACAAAGCTTCGACATATTTTGCTCTCGGCGGACACGATCGTTATATGCAAATCGGATGTCATCAAGCATATGTTGTCGGCTCCTATTCTGAAAGGCCGACTAGGAAAATGGATGTTTGCATTGTCAGAATTCGATATCCGATATCAACCGGCAAAGGCAGTTAAGGGACAGGCACTGGCGGATCTTATTGCAGACAGGGTCAACACTGACGTGTCCGCACTTTTTGTACGTGCTTGGGCCATGTTTTTCGATGGATCGGCTTGTGATGATGGGTGCGGCGTAGGAATTCTGTTGGTATCGCCTCGTGGGGTGACATATTCTTTTTCCATCAGGATGGCTACTCCATGCACCAATAATTTAGTAGAATATGAGGCCGTTCGCAAGGGGATGGAGTTACTCCTAGAAGCTGGTGCAGAAGCAATGGAAATATTTGGGGATTCAAAACTGGTGATTTCTCAGCTCACGGAAGAATATAAATGTGAGAGCGAGGCTCTTTTTCCAATATGGATGCAGTGCCGTGAGTTGATGTCACAATTCAGGTACATTAATTTCCACTAGATACGAAGGACTTTGAACAGTGAAGCTAATGACTTGGCACAGATGGCTTTTGGATATAAGGAAACAGCCGATGGGGTCGATGTAGAGGTTCAGTTTCTAGAACCTGGAGACTGGAGAGCCGATATCTTCAATTATTTGAAGGATTCGGCTCGGGGGGCACCCAGAAGGATAAGACTCAAAGCTATGAAGTATGTTCTGATAGGGGACGACATGTTCTACAGGACCTTGGAAGGACTGCTGCTTAAATGTTTGGGGCCTTCGGAGTCGAATCGGCTCTTGCATGAGGTTCATGAAGGAGCCTGCGGTACTCATCAATCGGCTCATAAGATGAAATGGCTGATTAGGCAATCGGGATATTACTGGCCTACCATGCTTGAAGGTTGCTTCAAATATTACAAGGGATGTCAGGCATGTCAGAGATTCGGCAAAATTCAGATGGTACCGACATCAGTAATGAATCCTATTATTAAGCCATGGCCGTTCAGGGGTTGGGCCATGGATATGATTGGCCAGATTAACTCGCCATCTAGCAAAGGTCACCAATGGGTGTTAGCTGTCATGGATTATTTCACAAAATGGGTGGAGGCGGTACTAATGAGGTTGGTGGCATCAAAAGATGTGATCAATTTCGTTAAAGAGCACATCATTCATAGGTTTGGGATCCCTCAGACCATCACGACCGATGGTTGATCGGTCTTTATATCGGAGGAATTTAGAAAGTTTGCCGATGACATGGGGTTCAAGCTGATCATATCACCCCCATATTATGCCCAGGCTAATGGACAGGCTGAAGCATCCAACCAGAGCCTTATCAAGCTGATCAAAAGGAAGATCGATGAATATCCTAGGCGCTGGCATGAGGTGTTGTCAGAGGTTTTGTGGGCATATCATATTTCGTGTCACAGATCCATCAAGGCGTCACCATACCATCTGGTCTACGGTCAAGACGCTGTGTTACCATGGGAGATTACGGCCAGATCGAGGCGTGTTGAGTTTCAGAATCATCTATCGGCTGAAGAGTATGCAGCCTTGATGAGCGATAATGTGGAGGATCTTAAAGAGCTAAGACTTTGGTCACTTGAGAAGATCAAGGAAAACAAGGCTAAAGTTGCTCGTGCATACAACAAAAAGGTCAAGCCGAAAGAGTTCCAGGTTGGAGACCTGGTTTGGGAGGCAGTACTACCATTGGGAACTAAAGATAGGAAGTATGGTAAATGGTCTCCAACTTGGCACGGACCGTACAAGGTTGATCAGGTTTTGCCTGGAAATGCATACATGCTTGAGGAATTGGATGGTGTCAAGTTTCCTATGGCGGTCAATGGCCAACACCTCAAGAAGTATTTCCCGAGCATGTGGGAGGGCGAGTGATAAGAGCCGATGAGAACCATCTGGCTTTATTATAAAAGGCCAACACGTTGAGTCGGCCAGTAAACAAAATATATAGGCCAACACGTTGAGTTGGCCAGTAAAAGAAAGAAAAACAAAAAAGAGAGAGAGGCCAACACATTGAGTTGTCCAGTAGAAAAAAAAATTATTATGAGATGCAAGGCAGCCGATGTGCAACCATCGACTTAAGATGTTTTTAATGAGTACAAGTTTCAGGTTTAACAAGCAACATTAAATGTTTTCTGAATTGTTCTATTAGTTCAGGAACTCTTCTATGGCATGGATGGCTTCTGCGCGTACGGCGTCGACTCTTGCTATGACTGCTTCGTCGTCCTTGTCATCGCCTGTTACTATCTGTTGTCTCAAGTTGCTTATTTCTGCAAACTTTGCCCGTATTTGCTCGGTCATTTCTTGGGCTTCTTGCTTGGAGTTTACAATCGAGGCTTTCTCCTCTTGGATCAGTCTTTGTGTGGTGCGGACTTTTCCTTCGAGTTCTGCTAGTTCTTTCTCCAGGAGGCTGAGTCGCCTAGTACTCGCTGAGATATCGGCTTTGGCATCCAGAGTTGCCTTCTTCTGGTTGAGCAGTTTGCACTTTTGAGCAATGTCAGCTTTTACAGGGATCTTAGAATGACGTAATTCTATTCTCTATTGTGCTGCTTTCACCTCTGCCCGAAAGAAAGGAAGATGACCGGATGGCCAAAGCTTGACTCGAAGGAACTCTGGAAGTTGGGATTCTATCTGCTCAAGGATTTCTTTTATCTTGCTGAATCATCAACCAGAGTATTGATTGGAGCAGATAGCAGATCCTTGATGAGTTGAAGCTGATCTGCCAGGTTAGCCGATTGCTGTAAAGATGGTGCCTTTGCTCCAAGGGCAGTCAGACCCATTGTTGCCGGGTCCAAGGAGAGCAAGTCTGAAATATCAAAGCCCTGTGAAAATATTGGGGCAAAGTGCATTAATGGAGTTATCGGCTGATTTAGAAGTGGCTCTTGTGGTGTTACCTGTTGTAAGGAAGAAGCAATGGTCGATCCGAGTGTGATCGGCTCAATTGGGGCGGCGGCAGTAGCATCTGCTGTGTCGGCTTGTTCGTCACGCGTCTCTATCGGAGCTTCAGGAGTTCTGGGTTGGGCTTCCATCGTCACATCATTTGTTGTAGTTTCTTCGCTGCGAGTTTCTGCTTGGATGATGGTTGCTTCTTGCTGTTCAGGGACTTCAGTTGTTCCGGTATTAATTTCATGAACAACGGTTCTCTGTTGTGATGGGCTTCCGGTGCTAAGGATTTCTTCAGTTGTGTCTTGGAGAAAGGATTACAATCAACCGAAATATATGTGCATATAAAAAGGGAGAACATTCAGGAAAATTCAGAGAGGTGGATTACCTGGTTGGTGTTGGAGTCTGATGGACTTGGAGAAGGTTGTGCTGTCTTTTTGATGACCCGTCTCGTGAAGATTTTCCTTTTCTTGGTTTGTGCTGTCTTTTGCACCTCCAGAGAAGGTTGTGCTGTCTTTTGCACCTCCAGAGAATTGTCTCCGCTTAGAGGCCGACTGTAGTACGTCTGGCTGAATAGTCATTATTACTTTCTTCATCGACGGCGATCCCTTGCAAAAGAGAACATCAGGGGTGGATGGAAGAAAGTAGATTGGTTCCCTGTTATTGGCTATAGGTTCTGGACCATCTTGTTGCTATAAGCAAGGTGAGCAAGGTTAGCCAAGAGAAATTGGTAGAGGATTCATATAGAATAAGTGCACAGATTCAGTACCTCTTCCTCGAGGATTGCATATTCAGGATCAATTTGCTGCAGTAGAGGGCCTAAAGCTCTTCTGAATACATGAGTTTTCCATATCTCCCACCAAGTGTTAAAGCCGATTGACAAGGAAGTAAAAGATAGATCGGCTGGTATTAGAATGTGGAGGTGGTCAAACATGCTGTAGCATCTTGAGTTGGTGAGACCATCGGGCAGATCGGCTCTGCTCTCCACCAAGTGGTGAATATGGAAGTGGGGAGGGACTTATCCTAAGCCAAATTGCCGAGCTGCTACGACTGGTTGATAAGTCTCATAACCTGGTTTAATGATTCTATTGGAAGTGCTGATGCCAACAGGAAGGAAGCCAGGTCGGATCATTAAAGAATACAGATGCCGAGTGCTGTCGTCATCGGCAAAACTATCTAGTCTAAAGACAGTTGTGTTTTCAAAAGCTTCAGATTCAGTGAATGGAAAATAAAGGGGATTCTTTAGGCCTTTGTAGAAAATTCTGAACCATTTTCCTGCATCTGTTGAGTTCAGTTTACTACCAGGGAGGCTGAATAGGGCTTGGCCATAGCTAGTGCATCTAATTAGTCTGCCATTCTCGTCAGGGAAGGAATTCTTGGCTAAGCTTTGGAAGTTTGGGATCTGATGCTGGAAATAGAGTTGTGCCCATAACTGAATGAACCACCAAGGGCCTCCAGTTCTGAGTTTCCTTTGGCTGAGCAAGCTAGTTGTCATTAAGTGGAGATATCTGTATGTTTCTCCGAGGAAAAGCTTGACTAGGCTGGTGTGATTGCCATGGGCTAGATGGTAAGCCAAAGCATGGTAATTCTTGGTTGGGGCTAAGGAAGGACCACAGAAGATGAAATGTTCTAACCAAAGATTTAGAAAGGCTGTGTGTTCCTTTTTGCTTACTGGACCTTTCGTTTTCATGTGCTGGTTCATGTAAGTGCTCCAGTTTGTGCAGTCTGTCTTAGATGAAAGTTTGAAGGGGACTTCTACCATTCTGTGAGCTGCAGGATCAAGAGACTTAATGTCTAGGCCAGTAATCATGGTAACATCCAGCAGAGTAGGGGTCATGGGTCCATGGCCAAAGAGGAAACAGTTTAGAGCATCGGACCAGAAATAGCCGATGGTCTTCAGAAGGTTTTCATCTTTGTCCAAGGGAGATATTGATAGACTGAGTGCATCAGCTATGTTCAGTTCTTGCCACAAGGGCATGTAGGCTTTTGCTACTCTACTGTACCATGTAGTCCAGCTTTCAGGTGGATTGGGCCAGGCTCTTAAGCAGTCGGCCCAGGAATTCAAATCAATGTTTTGACTTATGAAGGGGATCCTGTTTGCTTCATAGGAGATTAAATCTGTGGGATTTTCATAAGTTCGTGGGCCAAGACAAAAGAATTTTGGATTGGAAGGATGCGGCAGGAGGATGTCTGACACCTGAAGTTCAGAGATTCAGAAATTTACATGTGGTGTCATATTTCAGAGTTTAATTTGTTGGAGGCTTAACGGGCTGAAGAAAGTTAAAAGGGGCAGGCTGAATATTACCTTCAGGCCGCAAATTGCTGCATCATCGATTGCAGAATTCGTTGTCTGAGCTGCAGAGTCCGCCATGGTTCAGATCTGCTAACTTAGGGTTTGGTTGTTCCGCGGGCTCTGATTCGAATTCTGGATGATTTGCGAGTCTTTGCTCGAATTTATGGAGCGGGGTTCTCGAATTACGCTCGGATTTGGAGTGTCTATTTCGAGTCGGATTCAGAGTGGAAGTGGTGTTCTGTTTTTATGCGGGTTGCTTCCAATTTTGAATTCCGTCGGCTCTTGGACATTAGTAAAGGCTGATGCGATGCCATCGGCTTTTTGGGGAGAGATCCGAGCAAACAAGTTAAAAGATGACAAGTTTCATTAAAAGTTGGTTTTTTACAGGAAAAGCCGATTTGACAAAGGGAAATTCCTTCGGCTTTACAATACTACTTCTACTCAACTACCTACATCTACCGCTCGTAGGTACTTAGTACCTACGGCGCTTGGGGCTTCGATCCGGCGCATCTCCGCCGTCACTGTTGTCGTCATCGTCGTCGTCGTCGTTGGCGCCGTCGAAGGCTCTGCCGCCGCCGTCGGTCTCAACGTCGTTGCTCCAGCCGCCGCCACCGCCGCCGCTCTCTTCTTCGCTGTCCACCTCGGAGGACCCGAGGAATCGGAAAGGCTTTCCTCCCATCGGGTCGTCGTCGCTGGAGGAGGAGCCGATCTCCTCTTTCGAGGAGGAATCGGCTCCATCCGAGGAGGAGTCTTCTTCGCTGTTGCTCTCCAACTCCTCCTAGAACAGGAGTTGGAGGTCATCGCCTTCAGTCTGGGGCTCGTCGTCTCCGGAGGCGATTCCGAAGTCGAACTCCTCTACATCCCAGTGCAGAGGAGCGAGCGCCTCGTACACCGCCGCCAGGTCGTACTCCGGCGTCAGTTCCCGACTCTCTGGAATGGAGTCGATGGAGGAGGCAGAAAGGTTTGAAGAAGAAGGGGAAGATGGAGGGGACGAAGAATGGCCGATGGAGTTGGAGCCGGAAGAGGAGGAAATCGCCATGGCTACTGAAGGTTGGGGTTTTCTGTGCTACTCGGCTTTGGGAGGAAGATGAGTTTGCCATGAAGAGAGTCGATTCGGGATGAGATTAAATAGTAAAAAATGGAAGACGGATCGGCAGTTTCACATTCTACGAGTAGCCGGTTGAAGAGACGTTGTGTCTTCCATGGCGGTTGTTGTGCGTTTTAATGAAGCATCAACGGGAAGATGAAGCGGTGAAGTGGTTTTGAAATTATCATTGCCAAAACCAGGGGGGCATGTGTTATCGCCATAATTTAATAGGTTAATTAATGGGCCGCGAATGAGTTGGGCTTAATGAAGAAATTGAAAAAGGCTTATGAATCGGCTCCTGCGTGAGCATTTGTGCCATGTATCCTTAGATTTAGTTCAGATTGAGTTAGAGATAAAGTCCGATATGGACACATTAGTTTAGATTGTTTCCCAAGTCTCCAAACTATAAATATGTATCCTATGGTATTTGTAAAAAAAGGAGAACGTCATCACGTTTTGCAATCAACAACTCTCGGCGCAACGCCACCCCTAATTCTAGGTTTTCATCCAAGTAAGCGCCATGCTGCCCTGATCGCTTCTTGCGATCAGGGCAGCGTTGTTCTTGCTTTTACCTTGGTATTACTCATACTGAAGCATTTTTTATGGCGAGTAGTACTAATTATCTTGATGTTCGTAGCATGGCTTTTAGTAGATTCATTATGCTTTTGTTGCTTACCATCTATGAATATCATGTTGTTTCTGTGCAGCCACGTTTTAATCTTATGCTAATTCTTGTTGCATAGAATTAGTTGCACGGAGACAACACCCTGCTTCTTTTCCATCTAGTAGATCTAATCTGTTACGGTTTGTTCTTATGCTTAAGAATTGGCATAATATCTGCTAGGTTAGGCCTTGCAAACGGGTTGGATGATCTAGTGACGTATTAGATGCTTTGCCTTAGTCTTAACAGGGAATTTGATCCAGGAATCGGCTTTAGCTTGTTCTTAGGCCTCTATTCTAGTTAAGGTTTAGTTATTTATTATGCTCATTAGGCCCAATTATGTGTAGGATGTTCCGATCTAGCAGTGAGGCTTTTACCGTCGTGGATTAGATTAGCTAGATTTAATTGAAGTAGTTTTACAGTTATTTGCCTTATTTATCAATATCCGGATATAAGCAGATCCAATCTGACATCGGGACTCGATCGGCTCTTTAAAGCCGATGCAAGAGTTGTCCCGAGGAGCCGACCACGGCTCAGACTTATGTTTCCACGTGTTTGTGTATGCAGGCAAATCGTCGCAAGCACGTTCGCACCTTTCTGATCGGGTATAGGTCAGGTGGCACGACCTGCGTCTTACAAAGCCGCGGCATGTGCTGGAATTGCGGGCCATTGACGAGGGAGCAGTGTCTGCCAGCACCCCGGTGACCTCCCGGCTCTTCGTGTTGCCTGTCGCTACTCGTCGATGGGTTTTGACCGACAACAAACACAACCCTATGTAACTAACCCAGTCTAGGCACCATGCCTACAACTATCGAGTTACGTACTCCTACCTCCCAGCAAGGCAGAGAGCACTCTCAAATAAGTAGAACTTGCTACTTACGTAGACTAGGGATCCCACAGATGAATGACAGAAAGTAAACAAGTAACTGAAGTAAAGAGAAAGACTAGCGAGATACCGACGAGAAATGAGGAACTTCACTCCAAAGATAATTCATTCCTCCGAGGTGGCTTAAAAAAGTGGAGTAAGGCTGAAATAATTCAGCACCGCTCCTTTAGCTTGGTTTTCACCAAAGCTCTCACCTCACACTCTCCCTATTCTAAGATGGACTACATCTTGTTTGAGGCTCTTCTCCTCTCCAAATGGTGTGTTGAAAGTGAGTGGGGTGGCTGCCTTTTATAGGCCTTCAAGTTGGGTTGCTTAGCTTGTAAGCTAGGCTAAGGTTGGCTTAGCTTACAAGCAAAGCTATGGTTCCTTAGCTTGAAAGCCAAGCTGTCCACTCATGCATGGCGGTTGTGTATCTTCCACTTGAAGGCTACACACATGGCGCAGAAAAGTGAGGCCGGCCGGCCTCCCCTAGGCCGGCCGGCCTGGGGTTGTTATCTGTTTTCCACCGCCTTTTTACTGAAGGCTCCTGATTGCCTGATGAAGTCAGTTTTAGTTGCGTTGGTCTGAAGCTGAGTAGTTGGGGGCCGGACGGCCTGGGCTAGGCCGGACAGCCTGGGCTAGACCGGACGGCCTGGGCTTGTCCCTTCTTGGCCCTCCGATCCACCGACATGTTGATCAATGGTTGCATATTCTTCTCATAGACGGTTTCGGGCTTGGGGTTGAGTTGGAGTACTGCATGTGGACCCATCTTGTCATGGCTCAAGCCTTTTGGTCTTGGTTTGTGTATTTTGTATGAAACCACATTGGATTGGCTTGCATTTGCACTCATGAGCACTATGATCAAAGATGAGCATGAACTCCATGGGGGTATAGGCCGGCTGGCCTGGGATTCCTCCCATTTTGGTCAAATTTTGTACATGTTGTTCCTGCATTCAAATACTCACCAAAACTTGTGGAACTCGTTAATATGAATCAGATTTAGTTTGTGTTGGCCCTCAAATCCTGAATTCTGGAGAAATGTTGGTGGTAAAAATCATAGAAATCGACCACCAACACACCCCCCACCTAGATTTTGCTCGTCCCGAGCAAAAAGAGTGGAGATAGATATAGTGGATCAAGCAAAGTCCAGACTTCATGAACTCAAAGAATGTATAAGAATTATTTCTAAGCTTTCCTCTTACCTTGGATTCCGGGTGGCTAACACCTTCATCTTTGAATATTGATCCTCAGAACAACTTGATGGAGAATATGCTTTTGTGTAGCTCGAGGTAGGGATAAAGTTGCATATCTTCCTCATTTATTTTACAAGATCAAAAATCTTGTCTTTTGAGAGGTCATGTCACCTTAGAACTTGGTCATGTGCATGTGTGTGATGGATGAATGTCCTTTGAGTGGTGTTTGATCTTGGCTTCTCCATCCTTCCCCTTTGTCCTCTTTTTTTTTTGCTCGAGTAAGAGTGTCTCCTCACTCGCTTTACTCTTTTTCTCATTTTCTTCAGGGGGATGGAGAGCTTCTGATGAACCACTTTTGATGGACTTTATTGATGAATGTGCATGGTGGATGACCAAAGTACTAGATGATCATGACATTTCTCGAAAGGCAACGATGTTTGATCAAGCTCAAAATGTAAAAAGATAGCAATGTGGGCTCAACTCTACTCATTTATGGCTCTGGATAGGACTTTTGTAAAGTTGAGAGAGCATGAGAGTTGCCTCATTTTAGCCTTTTTTAAAAAAATCTCCAAGACTTTGAATTAGAAAGAACATGTCTCGTATTTCATTATATCATGAGGGTCAATAGACAAAACTTCAGTCGATCCTATTATGTAAGTTCCAAAGGTAACAAGTACTTGCATAAGAAATAAAACTTAGACACCTCTGAGAATCATGTAAGAATTCATCTCTTCCAAGGTTTTCATCCAATTTTAAATTTATTCAATATAGAATGAATTTGAATGAAAGCCTAGAAGGAAATGGAATATGGGTCGCAAACCTCCGTGACGAATTGCACTTGGCGATGTTTGGTGTGGCAGAACTAGTTTGAAATATATCAGTTCGAGTGCACTAAACACCTAAACGCACCTCAACTAGTATAGTCATTGGTCCTTCGGGTAGAATCTCAATATAGCCACTTGATATCGGATCGTAACACAAGTATACATCCCGCACGAAGGCGAGTCAGAGATACAACAATTCCACAATATTTTACATCACATAGATAAGGAGTATTATTTACATCAAAGTTCTGAAGCTAGCAAGCCGAAGCTTGAGCTTTTACAGTTTTATTTCAAAGGAAGAGGTTTCATAGAAGCAAACTATAAAGAAGAGGTCCTGTAACACCCGGTTTATAAAAGGACATAAACCGAGCAATCATATACGTGCCAGGATCAAGTCACACGTATATACAACAGAATGAACAGTATATCACAGCACATATCACGTAAAAAGATATAATAAAGCGAGTACGAATGTTATTTATTATATTAATGACAAAAATGTCTGATACAGCGGAAGCGAACTACAAATACGATAAAAACTCTCCGAAGCTGAGCAGGGCGCCACAGGGACGTCGACTGGGAGACAAAATGCCTAGAAGTCCTCATAGTCCTGGTAGCGCTGAGCGAACTCCCTCATGTCGGCAGGAACTGAGCAGCAGTAGCGTATCCAAGAGGAAAAAGTAGAGAAGAGGCAAGAGTGAGTACACAACTTGTACTCAACAAATATAACACAAACTCTGAGGCTCTAGGTTGGCTGACAGACTGCATTAGCTATTAAGTCTTGGCAAAATTTTATTAAAGCTATTTACTACAAGTTGATGAATTACCATAAACCCAGTTACATAGTAATTAATCAAAATTAATCATGTTACTACTGAGAACCAAACCAAAACCACCAAGGTAACCCCGAGAGGCACCCCCTCGTCGGAAGGAGTTAACCCCACTAATCAAAAGGAGGATCTGGGCCGCTCATGACCGTGAGCACGGCTAGTATACCAGTTTTACACTCTGCAGAGGTTGCACATCTTTACCCACAAGTCGGGAGTTACGCTAGCTGTTCATCACACTTCCTTAGGTGAGATGACTAGCAAACTCACTACGAGGCCGTTACAAAGGACACGTTGGTAAGGTGTAACCGCTAAGGATTCAGGCAATGCAACGATGGTACCCACCTCGAGGGGTACGCAGACCAAGCCTCGTAGCCTGGGCACCATTGAAGCTCGACTCCCCTCTTGCCCCGTCGGTAAGTTACTCCCGAACCAAAATGGCCTAATTAGTAAGCCAAGACCGTCCCATTCCAGTCTTGTGGTAGCGCTGTTGTCCCAGGTTGTTGCTCTATGAACCGGTCCTTATGGAGAGTGGCCAACCAGGCAGTAAGCACCGTGCTGGCCCCCTAAACCATGTTTCTAACAAAACAAATTTTAACGAGACGTGAGCCACTCAAGCCACACAGAGGGCCTCTCTCAGAATTAAGTTGCATATACCATTAATCAAATTAATTAAAAAGGACCAAGTGTGTTATAGCGCGGCACCTAGCACAACTAACCAAAATGCAACCCAAAGGATATATAAAGGATAAATGTGGCTAGGAAATCCTTATAGGCATACAGTATTAAAATGCAGTATGAAATTGTATTTAAAAGTGATAGGTGGTGTTCATGTTATACTTGCCTTCCTCGTACTGCTCCTGCTGCTGCTCAAACTGGTCAGAAGACGGCTGCTCCGGGTACTGGTACTGGGGCTCCTCAGGTAGCTCAACGTCTACTCACGAACACATGTCCAAAAACAATGCACAACAATAAGCATACAAGCAATCACTAACAAAAGCTAAGAAACAGTACATCAATACATAAAAACAGCACACTAAACTTGTCTAAAACTATTCTACGCATTACAATGATCGTGTGGACATAAAGAATGCCTAAAACGGAGCTAAAACGCAAAATCTAGGCCTAAAACAAATTCCAGGGACTAAACTGTAAGAAAAACTGAGGTTCCAGGGGCTTTTCTGCAAAAATCGAGGGCCTAAACGTAATTAACCGTTAACTCCAGGGTCTAACTCATAAAAGAACAAGTGCTGGACGGCGGGTTTATTTAAAAGAAACCCAGGGTCTCTTTAGCAAAACTACCAGGCCGAAGGGGTACGCGCGGTTTTCGGCCGTTGGATCTAGATCTGATGGCTTGGATCTAAACGGTTTGGGTTCTAATCGCGGCCGTTGGCCTCTGATCTAACGGTCCGAGTGAAAGGGGGCGGAGAACGGCGGCGGAAGGCGCCGGCGGCGTGCTCCCGTGGCGGGGGTTCGCCGGCGATGGCCGTTCTTGGCCTTCCCGGGGTCAAAGGGACGGGATCAGGGCCGGGAGGGGACTACGCGACACGCGTAGTGCACCTGGGTGCTCGGAGCAGCGAAGCGAGGCTTGGGACGGCGTGCGCGGCGGCGGTGGCGGGAGTACGCGGCAGGGCATCGCCGGCGTGAGCTCGCGCGGCCACAGGGGTGCATTACAGGCTAAAAATATCTAGCATAAAAGCACGGTGGGGAACTAGGGGTGCTCACCGAGCTTGGAAACGGTTGGTGGCGTGACGCAACGGCACCGGCGGTGAGGACCTGCGGCGGAGACGGGGCGGAGCTCGCGGTCCGGGTGCGGTGGCATCCCTCCGGGTCCCTGGGCTCCTCGATTCGGTGCGTGGTCGGCTATGGAGGCGAACTAAGCGTCAGGGCGGAGCGTAACACGCCGGCGACGTGAAATCGCAGTGGCGACAGAGCTTACCTGCGGCGAGATCTCGGGCAAATTCCCATGTGCGCAGGCCACGGAGTCGGGAGTGGAGTCCTTGGTGAGTTTCCTGGGCCCAAGATGAAGCTGTGGTGGGGTGTTGCAAGGCCCGGGACGCAGCGTGACGGCGTGGCCGCGGCGGCGCAGCGAGCTCTGCTCCGGTGGAGCAAGGGGAGGCGGCTAGGGTTTGCGGGGCGGTGCGTGGGGTGGATGGGGTGCAGGGGAGTCACAGGGCGGTTTAAAAAGGCAACAGCCCGTGGATCCTCGGCATGCGGGTCTGCGGGGAAGGTCACGGGAATAATTTCTTATAGATCCTTTTTAAAACATAAGAAGGAAATTTTGAAAGTAGAGGTTATAGTATACTAATGGATATAGAAAATTTTTATAGAGCTTTACATACTCAAGGGAACATATGGTCAAAAGCTCACCAAAAAAATTGCTTTTGGAACATTAGATATAAATAAAAAGGGTTATAAACAATTCCTATTTTTAGATTTAAAAACACACAAAATTAGCTCAACTCATAACATCAAAGTTGTGGAGCTAATTACAAGGAAAACAACAAAATTAATTTCACATTTTTTTGATTTTTCTATAATTTCCTAGAAATTTTCAATGTTCACTAAAAACAAAATAAAAGGGAAAGGATCTATTGCAAAGGGGACCCTAGAAAGATTGCAATCCCTTGCAATCAGGTCCCTGGCCGGTTTTGGGGTGGGAGACAGGGGATGGTCGGCCGGATTCCGGCAACGGCGATCGCCGGCGGCGAGGGGAAGGTGAACAGGGAGCAAGAAGGAGCCATGGCGCACCTGATGGAGGGGTTGGGAGGGAGGATTGGAGGTCGGGAGATGCTTGTCGGCGACGGGGTAGAGGCGGCGGCGGAAGGAATCAATGACAGTGGTGCTCCGGTGGTGGATGGACAGGAAGGAGGGGTTGGTGAGCTGTGCTGGAGGGAGGTGAAGTTTTGGGATGCTCGGAAGGGGCAGAGCGACACTGGGGTGGTGGTTCGGCGGCGGACATGAGCTCGCCGGAGATGGGAAAGTGTGCGGCGGTGGTGTGCCGGAGATACATCTCGACTGGGCTTTATATAGCCAGAGATGGAAGGGATAAGTGAGAGAGGAAGTCCAGATAACGAGTTCGATCAAGGATAGGCAAAGTTGGCGACGACAATGGCTTCCCAGCGGCGGCCGGCGAGGTGGCGACGCAGCGGAGTCCGTAGGACGGCATGGCGTGGAGCTAGCAGGCCAGTCAGAGGCGGTGGAGAGGCGGCGGGGCTAGGTACGCGACGCGTGGAGGCGGCAAGGCGGTTCGGGGAAGCGAATCTAGTGGCGGAGAGCTCGCCGGATTTGGAATGCAACGGCGGCGAGGTCGGCGGGTGCTCTGGGCGGCGTGGCATGGGAGGGTAGAGGGTGCGAGGCACTGGGTGGGGTCAGGGAGGTGCCGGGGAGGGCGGGTGGCAGGCCAGCAGCGGTGAGGAGGCAAGCCGTGGGTGGGAAAACCACGGCGGCGGCGGGAGCAGAGCTCCGGCAGATCGGGAGGAGGAAGAAGAGGATTGAGGGACCTATTTGGAATTTGTGAAAACTTCAGGGACCTTACTGTAAACAAAGATTTCCCACTATTCTAGGGCTCAAATGAAAAAGTGCCCAAAATGAAAGTTGTTCAACTTTTCAAGATCTACAACTTTAGTGTTGTGCAAATTTTCATTAGATCAAGGAATTTTGAAATATTTTGAAAAGTTTGGAAGAGCTTGAATTTGTAAAAGAAAACACCTTTTTGATTGTAAATTCATCACAATTTTGGACTTAAATGTAATAAAGCTGCCAAAATCATGATTACTTGTATTTTGCAAGAAAGCCCTTCATAAATTTGAAAATACTCCTGAAGTCCAAACCTTTTTGCAAAAAGGGGCTAGTAGTTTTGTATAATTACAAATATGCCCTCAATTTGCATTGAAAAATTTTAACTACCAAACAAGGATAAATACACAAAATGCACACATAAACTTAGGTTCTAATAGCTAGACACCTGAAGTGTCACATTTGGTCAGGCACGAGTGCATCGGATTGCACTCAACTTCATCCAGGGGTTCGTCTCAATAATGTTCATGTACTTCCCCCGCACACCTGCTGGAATGTTAGAATAGGGGGGTTGATTGGCACACAAAATGTGCACCAACCAACTAAGGCACAAGCATGAAGCAATTTTTTCTTCTATTTTTTTTCAAGCAAAAACTTGGTGCTGCTGAAAACAAAATTTTGAGAAAATAATTTGGAAAATAAACTAGCGCCCACTACTAGGATATAGCACGTTTAAGGTCCGGCGATGACCATAGACGAAAGCTCTTGCTCGGATAACTCATAGACGTCTATTTCTTCGAGTTCCAGTGATTCGGGCTCGAGGAATATATTCAATATTTGGCCATAGGCCTTGAAGGTATTCCCGTCATTATCTCAGTGGATTATAACTCCATAATTGGCTTTGGTAGGCCTTCTTCCTCCAATCATCCAATTCAGCCAAACACTTTTGCCTTTTAATCCTGGCTGACTGGAGATCCATCTTCCACCTCTTGATCGCCCATTGGGATTGTACCATGTTAGTCCTATCCGCGTCTTTAAGGATATTCAATATGCTCCGGGTGCCTCGGGTAATCTGCCTTTCCATTCTGGGGATGGTATGGAGTAGTAGCCCAGTGGTTCACTTCCAACTCGCTGAGACACTTCCTGTAGGTCTTGTCTTGTGATGTGTGAGTCTTCACCACTAAACGCGACTCTTGGAAATCCAAAGCAAGGAAATGTGATTTCTTGAATCATCTTCTTTGAATTCTTCGAGTCGGCCTCAACACAGGAAGTGTTTCAACCCATTTGGACACATAGTGTCCACAGTCACCAAGATGTACTTACAGTGCTCTGGCATAGGGAATGACTCATGGAGTCATTTCCCCATACGCCAAAAATTTCCAACTGATGGTTGCTCTTCAGTGGCATAGCATCACGGGCGTTGATATTCCTGTGTCTCTGACATCTTGGGCATCACCGCACAGATTCCTTGGCATCTCAAAACTTGGTTGGCTAGAATTATCCCTTCTGCCATACCTAAGTATGGGTACCGAATACTCCGTGATATGCTCCCCATGGCAAAGGGTGGCACGCTCAAGGATCTTGTGGGTGTCACATAGCGGGTTGCAGCTACGGAGTGAACCATTAGCACAAACTATGAATAGATAGGTGGTCATCCCAAAGGTGGTATTCTCTGAGGTGGAATCACTTCTTCTTGTCTTCTCCTCTCAAGTAGTCATCAAATAGGTATTCTTTACTTGCATTCTTAAGAGGTGAACAGCCACTCGATTCTCTGCTCCTTTCTTACCTTTTGATTTCCATATCGAACTCTTATAGGAGCAAAATCCAACGGATGAGTTGTGGCTTGGCATCCTTCTTGGTTAAGAGGTACTTTGGTACATCATGATCCGTGTATACTATCACCTCAGCACCAACCAAGTAGGATATGAACTTGTGGCAAATACCGGTGCCAAAAGTTCCTTCTCTGTTGTCACTGAACTCCGGTCAATGTCTTATTTGCATAAGATATGGCATAATGCTGATTATCCTTACATTGAACCGGCACTGTACCGACGGCGTGATCATATGCATAGCACGAGGTCTCGAAAGGAAATTTCCAATCGGGAGGCTGTATGATGGGAGAGGAAATGTGTGCCTCCTGGCACTCCATGTCTGGAGACAATCCCTTCTCTGACCATGAAGTGCACTTCTCCTAGCTAAGGATTAAGTGCGTTTCTTGGCATCCTTGAGAGTTAAACTAACATCTCAAGGTATTGCCATAGACTGAGAAATCTTTCATGATGTTCTCGATTGGGTCGGAGAAAGCCGCCATCATACACCTCTGAGGTAAAGCAGGTGCGTTGCAAAGACCAAATGACATTCGCTAATAGGCGAAGTGTGCGGTAGGGACAGGTGAAGGTAGTTTTACTCGGTTATCCTCATGAATGGGAGAGTGTTGATAACTAGAGTATATGTCGAGGTAGTGGAAGAATGAGTGATTGGCCAGCCATTTCAAGCATATCACCAATGAAGGGGAGAGAGAGAGGTGATCTATCTAGGTAGCCCTGTTGAGCATCTGGCAATCGATGCACATCCTTGTTGACTTCCCTCTGAGGTATGCACGCTCCTCAGAGGTGATTGCTCCCTTCTTTGGGACCACTTGAACTAGCATGACCAAATCACTGTCTTGCATGGGGTAGATGACGCCCACATGCAGTAGCCTCAATACCTCTTTGTTTACTACCTTCCTCATTGCATCACTCAGCCATCTTTGGTGCTCTCTTAGACAGCTTATAGTCCGGGTCCATAGGGATGTGATGGGTGCACAAGTTGGGGTTGATCCCCTTTCAAGTCCTATAGAGTGTACTCGATGATGGACCAGTACTTCTATAGGACTACAACGAGCTGCCGAGTCTCACTCTCTGTCAGCTTACGCTGATGAGAACTGGCGTACCCTATTGTTTGTGGAGGAAGGCTTACTTCGGCCTAGGAGGCAGCGGTTTCAGCTCAAGAAGAAGATGTTGTGGTTTTTCTTCATCATTGAGCTTGAGGTAGCCGCTGGATTTGTTTCCTAGGTGATGTGGATGGCATCTTCGTCCAAGATAGCTTGAGGTACCCTATTATGCTCATTGCCTCCTCCACTGGGTCTTGGTCCGGTCTGGCCTCTACAATTGTATTGCCTGAATGGACTAGACTAACCGGGATCTTCTCTTTGCCAACCTCGAGCTGAAGTGTAGCTCGATTTCCATTGGGGTTGACAAGTGGCTCTATTGGCTGACCGATCAAGAAAACTTGATCATCTTGTGTCAAGGACACAATCATGAAGAATTCCCTTACACCCATCATCTGTCCGTCGATCCACCTTAGGTTCTTCCAAGATTTTTTATGGTGCAGCATCCCCAATAGTGCAGAGGAGTGCTCTGGTAGATCCGTATGATACTACCGTCGAATTTGCACTTCCTCAATCCATTCGTTACTCACGATCGCAGTAAGACCCTTAATCTGTGATGTAGCATCTGGAATGGATGCCTCGGATCTTGAGCATATGCACTTATGTTCCTTCGGCATTGCCGAGTTCCATATACTCTTATGGAGAGATCAGGAATGAACATTGACATATCCTTGGTGAGTGGCTCATGATCTGTGGACTTTATTGGTTCGATAGTTTCCTATGTGTGGTGGAGGTGGAGAGGGTGCAGTTGATAGGATGCGAACTTGCTGCTTTTCTTTGGGCAGATCGGTTGGCGAAACTCACCAGAGGCAACATTCATGGAATGCGCTCTCTAACTTGAGTGCACCAACGAAATGATGCTTCAGCACCTTCGAGAACACCATGAGGTGCTCTAGAATATGCCATAAGCAAAAAATCTTTCCCACACTATTCCAAATGACCCTTCGCCTTGCTTGAATGATTGCAGTGGAATGCGAAGTGCGAACACTTTGGTAACTGGTAAAAAGAATAAGCACACTCATCCTTCAATATGATCCAATTTCCTCCAACTCTCCTTGCCCTCTAGTCGTACCAAATTTTTGCTCACCCATCAGAGAGAACAGGGAAAGCTTTCACCAAAAGGTGTTTTTGTTTATAACGGGTATTGTAGGATTCCAGCAAGTGAGTGTAGGAACTCGTCTTTCATCAAGGAGAAAGACTATGAACGAACCATGGCAACGAGACTGGGACTGGCCATGTAACCATTGGATAAATGGGGGGGATAGGATGGTGGCGGTTCCAAAGCTCGCAGTATGGAACTGCCGGATTGTAACATCCCGGATTTTTCCGGAATGTTATAAAGTCGAAAAATGTGGATTTCAAAAAAATTTCGTGGCAATGCTATAAATATCAACTTAAGTAGGATTGCTGCCCACCAAAATTCCTAGTAAATTAAAACTTCGTTCTTAATTAAGGATATTAATTGCTAGTGTGGGAATATTTGGAGTTATTGGATTTTATTTGGATCTACCTTGTTTAATTCGAATTCGATTTGGATTTATTTTATTGTATGCAATTGTGTGGAAATTAAGTTGAGGTGTGCCCCTCAATTTAATTTCAAGAGCTAACACTTGTGTGGGATTTAATTTGAGTTGAGCCACTCAATTAAATATAACCTCTAACTAATCCAACCCAAGCTCAGATCCAAACCCGAACCGATCGAAACCCAAACCGGCCCTAACCCAGTCCAGCCCGGTTGAACCCAAAACCACCTAAACCAATCAGCACCAAAACCCAGTTAGCAGTCCAGCCCACCTGGCCCTTTCACTTTTTCTCGGCCTACTCCCGTGCTCGGTCAGGCCTGCTTCACCCGCGCACCCCGGCCCGCTAACGCGCGCGCGGCCCAGCTCACTTGCGTGGACGCGCAGCACAGCCCGCAGCCACGCCCTCCTCTCCGCGAGCCGCAGCCTTCCCTGGCCCCACCTGTCGGGGAACTATTCCCCTTTCTTCCCCAAATCGGCAACGCCGATTCCTCTGCTCTGCCGCGATGCTCCGACCCTCCCTTTTGGCGCCAGCACTGCGCTCCCCGCACTGCGACAACGCGCGGAGGCTGCCTGCCCACCCTACGCGTCCCCTTTCTCCTCTATCTCTCTCACGGACGAAGCCGCCCTCTCTGCTCTGCCTTTTCCACTTTTGACCGCCCGCACCCTTTGCCTCTCATGCCGGCACTTCCTGCTCGCGTCACCACCTGCCGCGCGCCTCCCGCTATCGGCCACCCGCCCTTAACCGCCTTTGGGCGCGCTGGGAACCCTAGCGCTACGAGCATTCGACCGCAGGATGGCTGCCATGTAGCCTCGCTCGCGCGCCCAAGCTGCCACTGGCAATCCTCGGTGTCCGTGCCTTGGAGCACCCCGCGCCGAGCCCCAAACCCTAGTGGCCGCCTATAAAACCCCTAGCCGCCGCTGGGAACCCTAGAACCAGGGCCTTCTTTTCCAATCTGCCGCTGCCAGCCACCAGAACGGAGGGAGCAGAGGAGGAGAGGGCCAAGAGGAGAGGAAGGTGAAGCTAGAGGGAGAAGAAGGGGCCAAGGAGGAGGACCACTGCGAGGAGGAGGAGAAGCACCGCGAGAGGAAGGAGGACGCCGCCGCTAGAGCATGACATAGATCCAGCGCCCTGATCGACGACATCGGCATGCCCGCTCTGTACTGCCCTGCACCAACTCGCCTCTGCTTCGCCACGACAAAGCCCCGCCTCCATCTTCTACGACCCTGCCGGTAGGCCACCAGCTTTTTGCCCTCGACCTCCCCTATGCTGTTGCCGATGCGTGCTTTCGCCACCATTGAACCCACCGTCGATGCACAGCCATAGGAGCCCAGACCCGTCCTGGTTTTTCTGCAGGAGCCTATCACCGACACCTCGAATCCCCGCTGCAGTCTGGTGCCGCCGCGGCCCGGTTCGCCAGCACACCACGAGCGCCATGACCGTGTCGCGACCTTGGTCAAGACCGAGTGCCCACACACGCACATGCACCCTATGCCCTCATAGCACCTGGAACGCGCACGAACCACACGTCGCCGCGACCTCGCCGTGGCCATGCCATGCACTGGCCACCGCATGCACGAGCACGCGCTCTGACCAAAAGGCCACGCCTTTACCCGGCCTAGACCTGTCCTCGCCGCTGTCGCGACGTGGATGCGCCCACGCCGTGACGTCGCGAAACCCACGCAGCACCACAGACCGCACGGCCCAGTCCCGGCTCCACCAGGACCAGCTTGCATCGCGTCGCCATCGCGACACCGTGCGCGCGCTCACCTGAGCCCTCGCTGTCGCCCCTCCATGACCGACCCCTAACTGCCTCGTCGCTACAGGCCCGCTACGCCGGATCCCGCACCACGCGCGATGCGTGCCTGACATGACCCAGTCCCGTCCTCACAGTGTCGTGCTCTCGGCCACGCCAAGCGCCACGCGCACACCCTGGAACACACCCGCAGCCACCTCTACACCGAGCCCTCGTTCCAACACCTTCCTTGGTTGGAGCCAATCCGCCCTGCCGTCCAGGTTTGCCTCTGCCCTCATCCTCGTGCCGCCGCCTTGGGAGAAGACCATCGCCGCACGATGAGAAGATGCCCCATCAAGCAGACCTCGCTGTCGCCATGCCCTCGACCCGGCCAAGCCTCACCGCTGTTCTGCCTCAACTTACCCCGTCCTTGCCTCACCTTGACCGAGCCACCACCAGCGTGTATGTCTCCGCCACGGGTCGGGAGTACACGAATCCCGCAAGTGCAAACCGCCCTTGGTCCCTGCTCGCCCATCGCCCCGTCGTCTCTCGCCTCGCCGCCAACTAGAGCAGCCCCGCCATCTCCACCGAAGCTGACGAACTCGTCCGCCGATGGGAGGAAGCAGAGGAGGAAAAAGAAGAGGAAGGACAAGAGAAGATGCCGATGGGTGGGCCATCCCCGTCAGCCAAAGAGAGAGAAGAGAAGAAGAAAGGAGAAAAAGAAAGGAGGAAAGAAGACGGGCCGCTTTCGGCCCAGTGATCCGAGAAGCCCGAGTCGGCCCAAAGCTGGAAGCCAGACTGGAGCCGGCCCTTTTACCTCGAGCCGCTTCTCGAGCTGGCCTGCAAGCCGCAGGCCGAGCCGACCCATCCAAACCGAGGGGAACCTTTGTTGGGCCGCCTGTTCACATCCGGCTCGTTAAACCGCCTTTTCCCTTTTTTGGTTTTACCTTACACGCGGGCCCCACTTGTAAGTGACTGTTGTGAGACTGACTAGTCGGACCCACTGACCTTGCGGACCCCATCGACCCGGTTGACCAGCCAACGGTCAATGTTGACTTGGTCAACGCTGCCCACTGCTGACGTCAGCCGACCTGACCCTGAGGTGATGTCATGATGACGTCATGCTAACATCATCATGCCACGTGGCACGCTCTGGTGCTTCCACGTGTCGACTCTGTGTTTTTATTTTTCGATAATCATTTATTAATTCCAGAAAATGCTTTAATCTTAGAAAATTCACAGTAATTCAACCGGAGCTCAGAAAAATATGAAACCAGTTTCATAATTCTTCTAAAATCATGATATACGCATTAGAATAGGTTTTGTTGTGAGGTGGATCTCTTTTTAGCCTGTTTTGTTTATTCTTGCACTTTGGCCCCTGTATTTATACGTAATTATGATTAGGTCTTGACGAGGAGGAGTTGACCTACGTTCCAGACGACCAGAAGATCCAGAAGAACTACCCCCACATCCAGAGGACCCAGAAGGACGTATCGGATGACCAAAAGATGTCAGAGACCAAGGAAGACCACGAAGACCTATCAGGTTCACGCCCATTCGCGATTGAGTACCTATTAGGCATTGCTTGCTCGATACGCTACGCTCCCAAATTGAGTGTGATGAGATGAGCTTGCATAGCCGTTTATTTACTACATTTCTTGATTCCCATACTTCGAAATGATTTGTTGTATGCTATTGCTTCTATGAGTGAGATTTGGGTTTGGGAATATATATGATCTAATAGTCCTTGCTTGCTGGAAGATGCCTCCACATATATGGAAGTTGGTGATTAGGTTACAGCGGGGGCGAGCGGACCCTTTCCCTGATCTTCGGATCGGGAGACGGGGATTGTGCGTTGGGCGCGATCCTGAGCAGAACCTGTAATTGGGTGAAGGGCACCAGTGGCGGGTGCTAGACCATTCCCGTGGGAACATAGTAGAGGTGTAGTTATGGAGGAGATACTTGTGATGGGTATCGATTGCAGACCGTATTGACAGAATGCTAACTTGGATAAAGACGCTCGCCTCGGCTGGATGAAGGACTTGACTTTGTGGCCCTAGCGACGGAACTATGTCAAACGTGCACACCACTTATCCTTTATGAGGGGGGACCCAGCCCGAGCTAGCTATGCACGGAATCATACCTATAGGAGGATAGTGTTTTAGTGTCAGGGGAATGGGCGAGACCCTGAGCCCCCGATCGCAGGATTCATATATATTCCATTCTAGATTGCTTCACAGCCCCGGGCGACCTTTTGCGGGAGGACGCGCCCCAAACCGGGTGCAAGATTGTGCCGTAGCCGTTAGTTTCATTGACTGGTGCCTCGGAGAAGGTCGGGTCGCTCCTGCCTAGATTTATGGCAAGTGGGTACAGGTGTACAACCCCTGCAGAGTGAAAACTATATGTATAGCCGCGTACTCGGTCATGTACAACTCTGGATCTAGCACCACACTGTAGTTAGAACCACATATACTTTTCTACCTCCATCTAGTACCACTTTTCCTGCTCGGATAGCAGTTGAGGTGCGGGGAGAGAGAGTTCCCGCACCGAAACAGGGTTGAGATACTTGGTAGAGGAAGATAGGATACCAGGAGTCCGGGATGCCGGAGCTGCCCATGTTGAAAGGTGTTTTGGATGACTTATACATATATTGCTTGCATAGGAAACCATAGCCTATCCTTGGAATTATTCTTTACCGTTTGCATCCACATAAAGCTTTCATACGGATGGTGACGTGAACCTATCCCGTCCTTGGGGATTGCCTGATAGATGCAGGATCTGAGTGAAGGAGTCAACAGGACGACAATGGAAGGAGATGCGAAGGATGGCTCAAGCTACTGTAACACCCGGTTTATAAAAGAACATAAACCGAGCAATCATATACGTGCCAGGATCAAGTCACACGTATATACAACAGAATGAACAGTATATCATAGCACATATCACGTAAAAAGACATAATAAAGCGAATACGAATGTTATTTATTACAATAATGACAAAATGTCTGATACAGCGGAAGCGTAGTACAAAATACGATAAAAGCTCTCCGAAGCTGAAGCAGGGCGCCACAGGGACGTCGACTGGGAGACGAAGCACCTAGAAGTCCTCGTAGTCCTGGTAGCGCTGGACGAACTCCCTCGTGTCGGCAGGAACTGAGCAGCAGTAGCGTAGCCAAGAGGAAAAAGTAGAGAAGAGGCAAGGGTGAGTACACAACTTGTACTCAACAAGTATAACACAAACTATGAGGCTCTAGGCTGGCTGACTCAACTGCATTAGCTTTTAAGTGTTGGCAAAATTTTATTACAGCTATTTACTACGAGTTGATGAATTACCATTAACCCAGTTACATAGTAATTAATCAGAATTAATCATACTACTACTGAGAACCATACCAAAAAAAAACCAAGCCACCAAGGTAACCCCGAGAAGCACCCCCCTCGTCGGAAGGAGATAACTTCACTAATCAAAAGGAGGATCTGGGCCGCTCATAACCGTGAGCACGGCTAGTATACCAGTTTTACACTCTGCAGAGGTTGCACATCTTTACCCACAAGTCGTGAGCTACGCCAGTTGTTCATCACACTTCCTTAGGTGAGATGGCCAGCGACTCACTACGAGGCCTTTAAAAAGAATCTCGTTGGTAAGGCGTAACCGCGAGAGATAGGTCGGCGACGATGGGGCCCACCTCCGGGGGTACAAGCACAGGAGCGCAATCCAAGCACAGACCAAGCCGGAGGAGCAGGGACCATTGAAGCTTACTACTCTTGCCCCGCAGGTAAGTTACTCCAAACCAAAAAGATCTAGTTATTACGCCAAGTCTATCCCATTCTAGCCTTGTGGTAGCGCTGTTGTCCCAGGTTGTCGCTCTATGAACCGGTCCTTATGGAGAGTGGCCAACCAGGCAGTAAGCACCGTGCTGGCCCCCTAAACCATGTTTCTAAAAAAAAAACATCTTTTAACGAGAAGTGAGCCACTCAAGCCACACAGAGTGCCACTCTCAGAATTAAGTTCAAGTAAACCATTAATCAATTTAATTAAAAAGGACCAGAGTGTGTTATAGCGCAGCAACCTAGCACAACTAACCAAAATGCAACCCAAAGGTATATATAAAGGATATAAAGTGGCTAGGACAGTCCTTATAGGCATACAGTATTAAATGCAGTATGAAATTGTATTTAAAAGTGATAGGTTGTTCATGTTATACTTGCCTTCCTCGTACTGCTCCTGCTGCTGCTCAAACTGATCCGAAGACGGCTGCTCCGGGTACTGGTACTGGGGCTCCTCAGAAGGATCAACGTCTACTCACGAACACATGGCCAAAACAATGCACAATAATAAGCATACAAGCAAACATTAACAAAAACTAAGAAACAGTACATCAATACATAAAAACAGCACACTAAACTAGTCTAATACTGTTCTACGCGTTACAACGATCGCGTGGATATAAAGAACGCTAAAAACGGAGCTAAAACGCATTTTCTGGGCTAAAAACAAGGTGCAGGGGCTTATTTGTAAGAAAACTGAAGTTTCAGGGGCTTTTCTGCTAAAACCGAGGACTAAAACGTAATTAAACCTTAGTTTCAGGGGCTAAACTGCAAAACCGACGGCTCTGGACGGCGGGTGCTATTTCTAAAGAGCTCAGGGGTTAAAACGTTAAAAACAGGACCTGAGTGGTATTATTTTTGAATAAAGGTGGACTGCGGGTTGATTAGCAGAGAGTCCAGGGACTCTTTAGCAAAATGGCCAGGCCGAACCGGTATTTAGGGTTCTGGGCCGTTGGATCTGGATCCGGCGGCCGAGATCTACTGCGGCTCCGATCTAATCTGGGCCGTGCTTCTGGGATCGGGCGGCTGGGAGGATTTGGGCGCGTGGGGGCGGCGGCGGGTCAACGCCGGCGAGGAATCCCGCGGCGGCGCGCAGGGGAACTCGCCGGAGAAGGTCTAGGCGGCGCTCCAGGGGTCACTTCGGGCCGGGCTTTGGTCGTGGGGCAAGCCCGTGGCACGCGCAGGCCACTGGGGCGCTCAGGGGAAAGGATTGGGCCGCGGGACGCCGTGCACGGCGGAGATGGCGGGCGAACCCGGCGGGGCATCGCCGGGGCGAGCTCGCGCGGCCACAGGGGTGCGCTACCGACCTAAGCAACTAGCGCAAAAGCACGAAGGGGCCTTGGGGTGCTCACCGAGGGCCTTGGTTGGGCAGAGTCGCAGCGCAGGACGGCCGGCGGCGAGGTCCGGGCGGCGCTCGGACGAAGATCGGCGGCGTGGTCGAAGCAGGGGTCGTGGTGGGGTGTAGCGGGCCCGGGGAGACTCCGGGGCCGAGGCGGAGCCGGTGCGGGAGTCCTGGCGGGCGGTGCTGCGGTGGAACGGCGGAACCGCGGTGACGCAGAGCTGCGGCACGGCGGAGTGGGGCGGTGCGGCGGCAGCTAGGTTTAGGGGCGGCGCTGTGAGGTGAGGTGGGGGAAAGGGGTCCGCGGGGGTGCCACTTATAGGGCGGCGGCCAACTTGGGCGTGCGTGCCCGGTTGGAAGGCCGGCGTGATTCCCGGCCGGGGATCTCGGGCGAGCGTTGCGCTGCGGGGGAGAAGGGAGTTCTGCCAAGCGGGCCCGGCTTGTCGGTGACGGGGTGAGCGCGAGCGGCTGAGCGAGCCGGGCTACTGGACGCGGAGCTGGGCGACTTGGGCGCTGGCGAGCTGGCCTGCGCGGGATGGGGCGGAGCGGGCCAGGTGAGCCGAGTGCTGGGCCGCGCTGGGGAGGGGGTGAAGCGGGTCGGGCGCAAGTGAAGGAGTGGGCTGCGGCGCGTGGGCGCTGGGCTGGGCTGAGGCGGAGCAGGCCGGGCGGAGCGCGGGCTGGGCCGAAGTGGGCCCGCGGGAAGGGAGAGGGAGACCTGGGCTGAGGTGGGTTTGGGCCGGGTTAGAGTGGGGTTTGGGTTTGGTTGAGGGTTTTGAGTTGCTATGGGTTTTCTATTTTTCCTTTCTATTTCTAGTTCTAATTCAAACAAAGCTATTTGAATTCAAACAAAATTTGAATTCAACTCCTATGCATTCAAACAAAATAAAGCCATGCACCAGCATGAATGCAACAAAAATTTAAACCTATGATAAATTTTAATTAATTAGGAACAAAAATTAGATTAAATGCCAACTAAACACAATAAACCTTAGAAAATTAAATAAAGCCAATTAATTTATTAATAAATACTGAAATTTAAAATTAGGGTGTTACATACCCTACCCCCTTAAAGAAATCTCGCCCCGAGATTTAGCTGGGCTGGCTAGCAAAGAGATCTGGATAGGTCTTCTTCAACTCATCTTCTCGCTCCCAAGTAGCCTCAGCTTCACTGTGATGACTCCACTGAACTCTGCACATCTTAATGCGCTTGTTCCGAGTAACCCTCTCTGATGTCTCCAGAATCTTCACCGGATGCTCAGTATAAGTCAGATCCTCCTGGACATCGACTCCATCCAGGGGTGCCTGCTCCTCGGGTACTCGCAAACACCTCTTCAGCTGAGATATATGAAAGACATCATGAACTCCTGAGAGGCTGAGAGGTAACTCCAGGCGGTAAGCAACTTCGCCTTTCCGCTCTAGCACCTTGAATGGCCCCACATAACGAGGTGCTAACTTTCCCTTGACATTGAATCTGCGAATTCCTCTCATCGGAGACACCTTCAGATACACATAATCACCGATACTGAAGGTCAGGTCTCTCCGCTTGCCATCTGCATAGCTCTTTTGTCTGCTCTGTGCAATCCTCAGATTTTCTCGCACAGCCTGAACCATCTGCTCTGCATCATCTATGATCTCAGGGCCAAAGAGCTGTTTCTCACCGATCTGATCCCAATAGAGAGGAGTTCTACACTTCCTGCCATACAATGCCTCAAAGGGAGACTTCTTCAGACTGGCCTGATAGCTGTTGTTATATGAGAACTCGGCAAATGACAGGCACTTATCCCAACTAGTACCATACTGAATAGCACAAGCTCTCAGCATATCCTCCAACACTTGGTTGGTTCTCTCTGTCTGCCCATCCGTCTGAGGGTGATAAGCCGTACTGAAGCGCAGCTTCGTATCCAACGAATCATGGAGCTGCTCCCAGAACCGAGAAGTGAACTGAGACCCTCTGTCAGATATGATCTTCTTAGGCACACCATGCAAGCAGACAATCCGAGAGATGTACAACTCTGCAAGTCTAGCACCGGAGTAAGTAGTGTTCACTGGAATGAAGTGAGCAACCTTCGTCAGACGATCCACTACTACCCAAATAGAGTTGTACCCTTTCTGAGTACGAGGCAATCCAACAATGAAGTCCATAGTGATTTCCTCCCATTTCCACTCTGGAATCTTCAAAGGCTGTAACAGACCTGCTGGCCTCTGGTGCTCAGCCTTGACACGCTGACAGGTGTCACAAATAGCCACGTACTCTGCCACTGAACGCTTCATCCCATACCACCAGAAACGTTCCTTCAGATCATAGTACATCTTCGTGCTGCCCGGATGAATAGAGTAAGCTGTATCATGGGCCTCACTCAGAATCAACTTCCGAAGATCCTTCACATCTGGAACACAGATCCGGTTCTTGTACCACAAGGTACCCTGATCATCCTCTCTGAAATGAGGAGCCTTGCCCTTCTTGAGCAACTCACGAATCTCCTGCAGCTTCTCATCATCTTTCTGATGCTGCCGGATCTCTGACTCTAGAGTCGGCACTGCCTCAAATGCTGCACTGGAGGTATGATGCAAGAAGCCCAGACTCAACTGCTCGAACTCCTCGCATAACTCTGGAGGCATCTGGAAAGCAACGGCCATGTTGACATAACTCCTTCTGCTCAAAGCATCTGCTACAACATTGGCCTTGCCCGGATGATAGTGAATCTCCAGATCATAGTCTTTGACCAACTCTAACCATCTTCTCTGCCGCATGTTCAGCTCATTCTGCGTGAAAATGTACTTGAGGCTCTTGTGATCAGTGTAGATATCACACCGCTGCCCATACAAGTAATGCCTCCAAATCTTCAGGGCATGCACAACTGCGGCTAACTCAAGATCATGAGTAGGATAATTCAGCTCATGCCGGCGTAACTGCCGTGAAGCATAAGCAATCACTCTGCCCTCCTGCATCAGAACACACCCAAGACCATCCTTCGAAGCATCACAATATACCGTGAACCTCTTCGTCTGGTCTGGCAGAGTCAGGACTGGCGCCGTAGTCAACCTTTTCTTCAACTCATCGAAGGCCATCTGACGCTCATCAGTCCATACAAAAGCCACATTCTTCTCTAGCAAAGAAGTCAAAGGCTTTGCGATCTTGGAGAAATTCTCAATGAACCTCCGATAATATCCAGCTAAGCCCAAGAAAGACCTGACTTCCTTCACTGTCTGCGGTGTCTCCCACTCAAGCACATCCTTCACCTTGCTCGGATCAACAGCAATGCCTCCCTGAGAGATAACATGACCGAGGAATGGCACCTCGTCAATCCAGAACTCGCACTTGCTGAACTTGGCATACAACTGATGCTCTCTCAATCTCTGCAACACAAGTCTCAGATGCTCCTCATGTTCTTCTTCTGTCTTGGAGAAGATCAGAATATCATCAATGAAAATCACCACAAAGACATCCAGATAATCCATGAAGACCATGTTCATCAGATGCATGAAGAAAGCCGGAGCATTAGTCAAGCCGAAGGACATGACTGTATACTCATATAGCCCGTACTTGCAGGTGAATGCCGTCTTCGGAATATCCCCAGGACGGATCCTCAGCTGAAAATAACCCGAACGAAGATCAATCTTCGAGAATATACGAGCACCTCGAAGCAAATCGAAGAGATCCTCAATACGGGGCAGTGGATGCTTGTTCTTGATAGTGACTGCATTCAGCTCACGATAATCCACACACATCCTCTTCGAGCCATCCTTCTTATCTACCAGCAACAGCGGAAAAGCCCAAGGAGAGAAGCTGCGACGGATATAGCCCTTGGCTAGCAACTCATCAATAGTCTTCTTAACTTCTTCATGCTCTATAGGCGCCATACGGTAGGGCCGCTTTGCAATAGGAGCTGTGCCAGGCAAGAGATCAATACAAAACTCAATGGCGCGTTCAGGCGGCATACCTGGCAAATCATCCGGAAAGACATCCGGGAATTCAGACACCACGCGAATACCGTCCGTGGGTCTAGCCTCCATCTGATGAAGAAATCTAGAAGGCTCTACTGCACTGATAACAACATCTTGGCCACTGGAAGCTGATAACAAGACTGTCCTCTGAGCACAATCTATACGAACTCCCCATTTGGCCAGAGTCTCCATTCCCAGAATGACATCAATGCCCTTGGTGTCTAGCACCATCAGATCAGTACAGAACTCTACTCCCCTCAAAGAAACACTGACTCTCGGGCAGTAAGTGTGAGACCTCAACTGTCCTCCCGGTGAAGATACTAACAGGCACCTCTTTAATGTGCTAGTATGAATACCATGATGCTCGACAAAAGACTGAGTAATGAAGGAATGCGTAGCACCAGTATCAAAAAGCACTGTAGCTGGATATGAATTAACCATGAACGTACCAATAACCACGTTGGGAGCCTCGGCCGCTGACTCGGCCGTCACGTGGTTCACCCTGCCCTGTGCTGGCGCCCTGGGCTGAGCTGGGCGTCCCTGCTGTCCCGCCTGCGCCTTCCGGGGGCAAGCGTTGGCGTAGTGCCCCGGCTGGCCGCAGTGAAAGCAGGTGCGAGGAGGTCCCTGAGCCTGCTGTCCGGTAGGAGCTGCCGGACGTGGAGCCTGTGGTGCCGGTGGAGCTGGTGGAGCACGAGCCGGAGGTGCCGGTAACCTCGGGCCCTGACCTGCCTGCTGCTGTCGAGGCGGGTACTGCTGCGGTGGCCTCTGCTGGTACTGCTGAGGAGGCCGGTACTGCTGCTGGTACTGCTGGGGCTGCTGGAGTCGAGGACGAGTGTTGCTGCCGGAAGCAACGGGGACAACCTTCCTCTTCTTGTCCTCCATCTCCAGGTGCTTACGCTCAGTGTTGAGCGCACTGTCAACCAGATGGTTGAAGTCGTCGAAGCGGAGGTTGAGCAGCGCGTACTGGAGGTAGTCCTCAAGACCCTCCATGAAGTGCTCCTGCTTCTTGCGGTCATCCGCAACCTCGGCAGGGGCGTAGCGTGCCAGCTGAAGAAAACGATCACGATACTCCGTGACCGACATAGTCCCCTGAATTCACAAAGACAGATAGATATCGGAAGATTAACTCAAGATTCATAAGGATAGAACAAGGGAGCATTAGTTCAAAGGAAAACGCTGAATGATTATACTTAAGATTACCTGCTTCAGTGCAAGGAACTCCTTCTGTTTCATCTTCATAACGCCCGCGGGGACGTTGTGGCTGCGGAAGCGCTCCCTGAACTGGAGCCAGGTGAGAGACTCGCGGTCATGGACCGGGTGGGACTCCCACCAGTCCAAAGCTGCCCCTCGCAGCTGTCCTGCTGCGTACAGAACCCGCTCACGATCATCGCACTGGGCGATGTCCAGCTGACGCTCCACTGCACGGAGCCAGTCGTCAGCCTGAAGAGGGTCGGACGTGTGAGAGAACGTCGGCGGGTGACCCCTCAGAAACTCAGCACGCCTGTCGCGAGGCTGCGGCGGTGGAGGAGGCGGAGGCTGAGTGTGAGCGTGCTGGAGAGCCTGAACAGTGTTGTTCAGGGTAGCCATCATCTGCATCTGGAGCTGGAAGTACTGCTCCGGAGTCAAGGGTGGAGGCATCGGGATCCCAGTACCCTGGTTGTTCTGACCCTGCTGCTGGCCAGAACCTGAACCGGTGCTCCTGGTGTTCACCATCTGATTTGAACAAAAGATTTCACGAGTAAGGATATTGTAGGAATAAACTCAGATGGATATGATAACTCTTTAGCGGAAAAAGACTCAGCCATGATAAAGTAGACAGGATAGAGTTGACTGTTTTACCCCCAACGATCTAACTCATTTTATTAATTAGTTAACTTTAATATCTGAGTGATTTTCTTTAAACAAATTTAAACTACTAAGCTATGCAATCAGTCAAAAATCCAAATCAAGCAGGTAGCATAATAACAAGCAGACAATTTTCACGACTTAGCCGAGTTCAGCAAAAGACTCGACTAACACAACGCGTCGCAGAACGTGCTATCGTATTATTTTAAAAAGGTCACCTAGCTATGATCATGGTGGTCAGATGACTGATTCAGGCCAGAATCTACGAAAACTATTCTTCAGAGAGAAAAATCAAGGCGAGAAGGGTAAAAAGTCAAAGAAGTCAAGGGGTATAATAGTAAAATAGTTTCAGCAGGCAAGGATTAGAGAGAAGAAGTCCTAAAACTCGACCAGTTCTATCTAGGCTTCGTCCTACAGTCGATATGGCTCTGATACCACTCTGTAACACCCGGTTTATAAAAGAACATAAACCGAGCAATCATATACGTGCCAGGATCAAGTCACACGTATATACAACAGAATGAACAGTATATCATAGCACATATCACGTAAAAAGACATAATAAAGCGAATACGAATGTTATTTATTACAATAATGACAAAATGTCTGATACAGCGGAAGCGTAGTACAAAATACGATAAAAGCTCTCCGAAGCTGAAGCAGGGCGCCACAGGGACGTCGACTGGGAGACGAAGCACCTAGAAGTCCTCGTAGTCCTGGTAGCGCTGGACGAACTCCCTCGTGTCGGCAGGAACTGAGCAGCAGTAGCGTAGCCAAGAGGAAAAAGTAGAGAAGAGGCAAGGGTGAGTACACAACTTGTACTCAACAAGTATAACACAAACTATGAGGCTCTAGGCTGGCTGACTCAACTGCATTAGCTTTTAAGTGTTGGCAAAATTTTATTACAGCTATTTACTACGAGTTGATGAATTACCATTAACCCAGTTACATAGTAATTAATCAGAATTAATCATACTACTACTGAGAACCATACCAAAAAAAAACCAAGCCACCAAGGTAACCCCGAGAAGCACCCCCCTCGTCGGAAGGAGATAACTTCACTAATCAAAAGGAGGATCTGGGCCGCTCATAACCGTGAGCACGGCTAGTATACCAGTTTTACACTCTGCAGAGGTTGCACATCTTTACCCACAAGTCGTGAGCTACGCCAGTTGTTCATCACACTTCCTTAGGTGAGATGGCCAGCGACTCACTACGAGGCCTTTAAAAAGAATCTCGTTGGTAAGGCGTAACCGCGAGAGATAGGTCGGCGACGATGGGGCCCACCTCCGGGGGTACAAGCACAGGAGCGCAATCCAAGCACAGACCAAGCCGGAGGAGCAGGGACCATTGAAGCTTACTACTCTTGCCCCGCAGGTAAGTTACTCCAAACCAAAAAGATCTAGTTATTACGCCAAGTCTATCCCATTCTAGCCTTGTGGTAGCGCTGTTGTCCCAGGTTGTCGCTCTATGAACCGGTCCTTATGGAGAGTGGCCAACCAGGCAGTAAGCACCGTGCTGGCCCCCTAAACCATGTTTCTAAAAAAAAAACATCTTTTAACGAGAAGTGAGCCACTCAAGCCACACAGAGTGCCACTCTCAGAATTAAGTTCAAGTAAACCATTAATCAATTTAATTAAAAAGGACCAGAGTGTGTTATAGCGCAGCAACCTAGCACAACTAACCAAAATGCAACCCAAAGGTATATATAAAGGATATAAAGTGGCTAGGACAGTCCTTATAGGCATACAGTATTAAATGCAGTATGAAATTGTATTTAAAAGTGATAGGTTGTTCATGTTATACTTGCCTTCCTCGTACTGCTCCTGCTGCTGCTCAAACTGATCCGAAGACGGCTGCTCCGGGTACTGGTACTGGGGCTCCTCAGAAGGATCAACGTCTACTCACGAACACATGGCCAAAACAATGCACAATAATAAGCATACAAGCAAACATTAACAAAAACTAAGAAACAGTACATCAATACATAAAAACAGCACACTAAACTAGTCTAATACTGTTCTACGCGTTACAACGATCGCGTGGATATAAAGAACGCTAAAAACGGAGCTAAAACGCATTTTCTGGGCTAAAAACAAGGTGCAGGGGCTTATTTGTAAGAAAACTGAAGTTTCAGGGGCTTTTCTGCTAAAACCGAGGACTAAAACGTAATTAAACCTTAGTTTCAGGGGCTAAACTGCAAAACCGACGGCTCTGGACGGCGGGTGCTATTTCTAAAGAGCTCAGGGGTTAAAACGTTAAAAACAGGACCTGAGTGGTATTATTTTTGAATAAAGGTGGACTGCGGGTTGATTAGCAGAGAGTCCAGGGACTCTTTAGCAAAATGGCCAGGCCGAACCGGTATTTAGGGTTCTGGGCCGTTGGATCTGGATCCGGCGGCCGAGATCTACTGCGGCTCCGATCTAATCTGGGCCGTGCTTCTGGGATCGGGCGGCTGGGAGGATTTGGGCGCGTGGGGGCGGCGGCGGGTCAACGCCGGCGAGGAATCCCGCGGCGGCGCGCAGGGGAACTCGCCGGAGAAGGTCTAGGCGGCGCTCCAGGGGTCACTTCGGGCCGGGCTTTGGTCGTGGGGCAAGCCCGTGGCACGCGCAGGCCACTGGGGCGCTCAGGGGAAAGGATTGGGCCGCGGGACGCCGTGCACGGCGGAGATGGCGGGCGAACCCGGCGGGGCATCGCCGGGGCGAGCTCGCGCGGCCACAGGGGTGCGCTACCGACCTAAGCAACTAGCGCAAAAGCACGAAGGGGCCTTGGGGTGCTCACCGAGGGCCTTGGTTGGGCAGAGTCGCAGCGCAGGACGGCCGGCGGCGAGGTCCGGGCGGCGCTCGGACGAAGATCGGCGGCGTGGTCGAAGCAGGGGTCGTGGTGGGGTGTAGCGGGCCCGGGGAGACTCCGGGGCCGAGGCGGAGCCGGTGCGGGAGTCCTGGCGGGCGGTGCTGCGGTGGAACGGCGGAACCGCGGTGACGCAGAGCTGCGGCACGGCGGAGTGGGGCGGTGCGGCGGCAGCTAGGTTTAGGGGCGGCGCTGTGAGGTGAGGTGGGGGAAAGGGGTCCGCGGGGGTGCCACTTATAGGGCGGCGGCCAACTTGGGCGTGCGTGCCCGGTTGGAAGGCCGGCGTGATTCCCGGCCGGGGATCTCGGGCGAGCGTTGCGCTGCGGGGGAGAAGGGAGTTCTGCCAAGCGGGCCCGGCTTGTCGGTGACGGGGTGAGCGCGAGCGGCTGAGCGAGCCGGGCTACTGGACGCGGAGCTGGGCGACTTGGGCGCTGGCGAGCTGGCCTGCGCGGGATGGGGCGGAGCGGGCCAGGTGAGCCGAGTGCTGGGCCGCGCTGGGGAGGGGGTGAAGCGGGTCGGGCGCAAGTGAAGGAGTGGGCTGCGGCGCGTGGGCGCTGGGCTGGGCTGAGGCGGAGCAGGCCGGGCGGAGCGCGGGCTGGGCCGAAGTGGGCCCGCGGGAAGGGAGAGGGAGACCTGGGCTGAGGTGGGTTTGGGCCGGGTTAGAGTGGGGTTTGGGTTTGGTTGAGGGTTTTGAGTTGCTATGGGTTTTCTATTTTTCCTTTCTATTTCTAGTTCTAATTCAAACAAAGCTATTTGAATTCAAACAAAATTTGAATTCAACTCCTATGCATTCAAACAAAATAAAGCCATGCACCAGCATGAATGCAACAAAAATTTAAACCTATGATAAATTTTAATTAATTAGGAACAAAAATTAGATTAAATGCCAACTAAACACAATAAACCTTAGAAAATTAAATAAAGCCAATTAATTTATTAATAAATACTGAAATTTAAAATTAGGGTGTTACAGCTACACTCTGAGCTGCCTGTGGAGAGGATTCGTGAAGATGAAGATACCTAGAAGACTAGTTATTGTTTCCGCTTTCTGTTTGTTTTCTTTTAGCCCAAGGGGCTTGTACTCTAAGATTCATAATACAATCCTTTGGATTATGTAATAAATAAACCCATGTGATATTGTAAACGTGAGTTATGTCTGTGATATTCGATTGAAATGAGTTCTATATGTGATAGCTACTGATCCAGGGACTATCACGACGATACAGCGAGTCGGGTTCACCTTTCGAGAACTCGGTCTGTTTTATGGATAACTAGGAGTAAAACTCCATGTGGATGTGCGGAAAGGTGTACAGCTGAACGGGTTCTAAACTAGTGTTGCTACCGCTCCCCGGCAACGGCACCAGAAAGCTTGTTGGCACTCCTTAGCCTATACGAATTACTCCACAAGCGCACAGAGACCGATGTAGCTTTCACCTGGGAGTATACCTAGGATATCGAATCCAAGGAATGGTAAAGCTTCGACTAGGTCTAGAACTAGTTCAACCGGACCCATCAGGGGAAGAGAGGTAAGTGGGTAGAGGGTCTAACGCCGGTTAGCCAACTCATTACCCAGAAGACTTGAAACTAAACTGTCTTGATCTACTTCGGCGGCCTCAGGGAAGCACTCAGACTGGGGTGAGAAGGGAGTCCAACGGCAGTCGACACTACTGCTATGAAAACACCCGAATGTGGTGGACTACAAGGGACGGACAGGGCTGTCACCACCTACCACCTACCACAACGGCACCGTGGGGTGGAACACAACCCTATGTAACTAACCCTGTCTAGGCACCATGCCTACAACTATCGAGTTACGTACTCCTACCTCCCGGCAAGGCAGAGAGCACTCTCAAATAAATAGAACTTGCTACTTACGCAGACTAGGGATCCCGCAGATCAATGACAGAAAGTAAACAAGTAACTAAAGTAAAGAGAAAGGCTAGCGAGATACCGACGAGAGACGAGTAACTTCACTCCAAAGATAATTCATTCCTTTGAGGTGGCTTACAAAAGTGGAGTAAGGCTGAAATAATTCAGCACCGCTCCTTTAGCTTGGTTTTCACCAAAGCTCTCACCTCACACTCTCCCTATTCTAAGATGGACTACACCTTGTTTGAGGCTCTTCCCCTCTCCAAATGGTGTGTTGAAAGTGAGTGGGATGGCTGCCTTTTATAGGCCTTCAAGGTGGGTTGCTTAGCTTGTAAGCTAGGCTAAGGTTGGCTTAGCTTGCAAGCAAAGCTATGGTTGCTTAGCTTGAAAGACAAGCTGTCCACTCATGCATGGCGTTGTGTATGACTTGAAGGCTGCACACGTGGTGCGGAAAAGTGAGGCCGGCCGGCCTCCCCTAGGCTGGCTGGCCTGGGGTTGTCATCCGTTTTCCACCGCCTTTTTATCGAACGCTCCTGATTGCCTAATGAAGTCAGTTTTAATTGCGTTGGTCTGAAGCTGAGTAGTAGGGAGCTGGGCGGCCTAGCCTAGGACGGCCGTCCTAGGCTTGTCCCTTCTCGGCCCTCCGATTCACCAACATATTGATCAATGGTTGCATATTCTTCTCATAGATGGTTTCGGGCTTGGGGTTGAGTTGGAGTACTGCATGTGGACCCATCTTATCATGGCTCAAGCCTTTTGGTCTTGGTTTATGTATTTTGTATGAAACCACATTGGATTGGCTTGCATTTGCACTCATGAGCACTCTGACCAAAGATGAGCATGAACTCCATGGGGTATAGGCCGGCCGGCCTAGGATTCCTCCCATTTTGGCCAAATTTTGTACATGTTGTTCCTGCATTCAAATACTCACCAAAACTTGTGGAACTCGTTAATATGAATCAGATTTAGTTTATGCTGGCCCTCAAATCATGAATTCTGGAGAAATGTTGGCGGTAAAAATCATAGAAATTGAGCGCCAACACCAACCCAAACCCAAGCCCGACGCCAACCCAAGTTCAAGCCCTAACCCAGCCTGAACCCAAAACCCACCTAAACCCAACAAGAACCCAGCACAACCAGCCCAGACCAATCTAGTCCAGCCTGCCGGCCTGCTAAGCCAACCGGCCTGCGCTACCGCTAGCGCCAGCCCAATCCGCCAGCCTGCACGCGGCCCGTTCACGCGTGCGCGGCCCAACTCGCCACCGCGGACACGCGAGCCAGCCGCGGCGCCCCATCTCTCTCCCTGCCGCCCAAGCCCACCTGTCAGGGAAACTATTCCCTTTTCTCCCTCACGGAGTACGACATCGCCGCGCTAAGACGAGCCAAGGGAGAGGAGCACAGTGGCCCCTTCACCACCGCCGGATCACCTACACCAAGCCAGCGCCCGATCGACTACTCTACCATTGCCGTGCGTCCTGCACGGCATCGACTCATCCCTGCTTTGACTTGACCCAGCGCCACCCCTGTCTGCCCCACCTTGAACCGGTAGGTCACCACCTTGCCAACCTCGACCTCCTTGAGTGATGCCGTCGTGCGAGTCGCCTGCGACGAGCCCTCCGTGTAGTAGCCATAGGACCGTCCCCTATTACCTTGTTCCTGCAGGGACCCGTCACGCCGCGTTCCGCCATTGCAAACCGCCGTCGCCCTCTCGGCCGGCTGTCAGGCCAAAATCTTGGCCTTGCCTCGCCGCACCGCTGCTAGACCTTGCCGTCGCCCTCGTGTTGCCCTTGCCGTCTGGCGCCGCCACGGAACGGCCACACCGGAGCCCCACGAATGCCACGACTGCGTCGCAACCTCGATGAACCGAGAGCTCACACACGCGTGCACCTGTGCCCCTGCCCTGGTGTACACACGCCTGTGCTCACACGAATACCGGCCAAAAAGCCGAGCCTTTGGGCCACACACCACCCGGAATGCCCGCATGCGTTCACGTGCTGCTCGTCGTCGGGCCAGAATGCACGTTTTGGCCCTGACCGCATGTGTGCGCCTAGCCGTACACCGACCAAAAGCCTCGCACTTGCCTTTGCCCACCGCCGTGTTGTGCCCTCGGCCACGCCGAGGCGCCCACGCGCATGTTCCCGCCACCACGGCCGTGCCGTGGGCATGAACCCGCACCGCGCACGTCGCGTTCCAGTCGTGCCCAAGCCCAGTCCTAGTTCCTCAAAGACAAGCTTGCGTCGCGTCTCCATCGCGACGACGTGCGCGCGCACAAGCTCTGGCCGAAAGATCACTCCTTTCCCTGGCCCTTGCCCTTCCTTGCCACCACACCAAGCCGCCGCCGCACCACGGGCTCGGCGTCCGTCGAGCACCTGTGCACGCAAACCCCTGGCGCCTCTGTTTTTCCGCCGCCTACCCTATGCCGCCAGCCAAGCTTGCCTCGCCTCGCCTTGACTCCGCGCCGCAGCCGCCACTCGAGCGCGCCCCCGGACCGAGCCCTTGCCCGTGGCCATGCTGCCGTGCCGGGAATACCATCACCGTGGGCCACTCGAGCGCGCCCCCGGACCGAGCCCTTGCCCGTGGCCATGCTGCCGTGCCGGGAATACCATCACCGTGGACCTGGAGTTCCAGGCCCCGTGCGCATCGAAACCAAACCCTTGCCTTGCCATCCTGGTTGCATGCCCCTGGCATCACCGCCGCGCCGACCGTCACTGCCACCGCCGGAGCCATCGAAGGAGGTGAAGCCTGGACTCCACTGGGAAGCCCTCGACGTGCCGCCGGACCCTGTCGCCGCCGAAGACAGCCTCGCCACGCCGCTAGGAAGCCCATCGTCACCTTGAGTGGAGGAGCCCCCTTCACGCCGGACCCCGCTGGCGTGCTGCCCAAGCTGGGCTCCGCCGCCATGAAGCCCTGCTGGGGAATTTTTGCCCGAGCCTTCGTCACTGCCCAGCCGCGCCGTGGCCACGGCCCCGCTGACTAGAGAGGGTGAGGGAAAGTAGAGAGGGAAGGGGAGGAGCACGCGCCAGTGGGCCGCTCATGGCCCAGGAAGCCCTCAAGCCAGACCGCGTAGCCGGCTTGTGAGCCCAAAGTCAAAGCCAGCCTTTCCCCGAAGCCGCAAGGCGAGCCGGCCTTCAAGCCACCGCCTGGGCCAACCCGCCAAACTGAGCCGAAGCCTTAGTTTTACCGCTGGTACACTACCAGCCCAAAAACCCTTAAACCCCTTTTTCCTTTTCCTGAGTTAACCTGACCCGCGGGTCCCACAGGTAAGTTTCTAATGTGCGGACCCCACTGACCTGGTTGACCAGTCAACGGCCAACATTGACTTGGTCAATGATGACGTCAGCAGGGCCCACTGCTGACATCAACAGAACAGGCTCACCTGGTGACGTTAGGATGACGGCATGCTATCGTTGTCATGTTGATGTGGCACGCTCTGGTGCTGCCATTTGTCACCTCTGTGATTTCCTTTTCTGATAATCATTTATTAATTCCAGAAAATGCTTTAACCTTAGGAAATTCATAATAAATCAACCAGAGCTCCGAAAAATATGAAACTAGTTTTATAATTCTTCTAAATTCGTGATCTATGCGTTAGAATAGGATTGCTGTGAGTTGGATCTCTTTAGAGCCATTTTGTGCACTCTTACACTTTGGCCCCTGTATATATACATAATTAAGACTAGGTCATGATGAGAAGGTGTTGACTGACGTTCCGAGCAACCGGCGGATCCAGAAGGACTACCCCGACACCCGGAGGATCTAGAAGAACGTACCGGACGACCAGAAGATGTCAGAGACTGAGGAAGACCACGAAGACCTATCAGGTTCACGTCCATTCGTGATTGAATACCTATTAGGCATTGCTTGCTAGATACGCTATGCTCCCAAATTGAGTGTGATGAGATGAGCTTGCGTGGCCATTTATTTACCGTATTCCTTGTTTTCCCATACTTATCATTGAATTGTTAGATGCTATGGCTTCTATGGGTGAGATTTGGGGTATGGGAATATATGAAGTGATAGTCCTTGCTTGATGGAAGATTGCCTCCACATATAGGAGATGGTGATTAGGGTTATTGCGGGGGCGAGCGGACCCTTTTCTCCGATCTTTGGATCGGGAGCTAGGGGATTGTGTGTTGGGCACAACCCTGTGAGCACCTGTGATGCGTGACGAGCACCTGTGGCGGGTGCAAGATTGTTCTCGTGGGAACATTAGTAGAGGAGTAGAGGAGGCAATACCTGCAATGTGTGCCAATCATGAACTGTGTTGACGGAACGCTAACTTTGGATGAAGTCGCTCGCCTCGGCTGGATTAAGGACTTGACTTTGCGGCCCTAGTGACGGAACTATGTCAAACGTGCACACCACTTATCCATTATGAGGGTGGACCCAGCCCGAGCTAGCTATGCGCGGCATCATTACTGTAGGAGGATAGTGTAGAGATACTTGTAGTGAAAGACAGAAGACCGGTAGTCCGGGATGCCGGAGCTGCCCATGTCGAAGGTGATTTGGTTGACTTGTATATATATACTGCTTGCATAGGAAAACATAGCCTATCCTTGGCATTATCTTGTACCAATTGCATCCACACAAAGCTTGCATACGGATGGTGACATGAACCTATCCCGTCCTTTGGGATAGCCTGATAGATGCAGGATCCGAGTGAAGGAGTAAACAGGACCACGAAGGAAGAAGAAGTAAAGGATGCCCCGAGTTACACTCCGAGTTTGCCCAGAAGGCTAGATATCGTTTCTACTTTTTGTTTGTTTTCTTTTAGCCCAAGGGGCTTGTACTCTGAGATTCTTATTACAATCCTTTGGATTATGTAATAAATAAACTCATGTGATTTTGTAAACGTGAGTTATGTCTGTGATATTCAATTGAAATGAGTTCTGTTTGTGATAGCTACTGATCCAGGGACTATCACGATGATATAGAGAGTCAGGTTCTCCTCTTGAGAACCCGGTCTATTTCAGTTGGTATCAGAGCATACTCGGCCCGTAGCTCGAACCCTTAGCAACGGTCGCTAGAAATAGGACTCTCTGGATGCTTCTGATTGCTCAATATACTACCTTGAACTATATACCCTTATATGTCTGCTTCGTTACCTCTTGTTTAACTCTTTCTCTTACCTACGCTAACGTCACTCTTACGTGTGCGCAGAATGGTTATCGCCGCCATGAAGGGCATGATGAAGAACGTGGTCCAAACCAAGGACGTACGCCAGTCACCGCTAAGGACTAATCCCCGTAATGGAGCGCATTCTGAAGATTGCCGGTGTTGACGCAAAAATAAACACACTGGAATCCGAGGGCAAGTGTTCGCCGAATCACGGAAAGTCAACTAAGCGTGCCAGTCAATTTGACCTAAAATTGACAAGGGAGAAAACAAAGTCAAATTCGAGAGCGTATCGGCTGGGATTCCGAATATCTCTCAGATGGGCGTATTGGCAAGCTTTGCCGATACTATAGACGACAAAAAGATATTAAATGCAAGCACATAGTAAACGAGCATATCGGCAGGATCAGCCGATACACTAAACGACAAAACCAGCTTTGAACAGCCGATTGTGTATGTATGACAAGATCTAAGCTACGAATGTGTAACTCAGATGATGTTAAGCTACAAACAGATCTAAACCGGCTCTTGAGATAACAAAAGTGTTACTCCAAAACCTAAAGCCGATCTAGTATGTTTTTAGATGTGATAATGGCCAAAAAACATAGGAAAACCTACAAATCTAGCCGATATCGATAATTGGTGAATAAATCTAGACGAGATGACAGCGATGCGCCCGGAAGTCAAAGCCTAGATAAACTCGATAACTTTTGAATAGATTTGAACGAAGCCACAGCGATGCGCCCAGTAGCTAAAGCTCAAATATACTCGATAAAACGAAAACTCACCAGCAAATCAAGTCGCTCGAATGTGAGGCGTCCTTGATCAACTTGAAAGAACTTGTCAAAAAAAGAAGAGAAAAGGCAAAGTCGCCGAAAAAGTGCAAAGGAATTGTAAAGTTTGTTGTATTGGATGTGTATCAAGTTTTTTCGGTCCCTTACAACTGATATATATAGCCTAGCGCTATCAAGTCCTAGCCGATTACGGCGAATATTACTTGACTTAAAAGAAAAGACTATCTAAAGATAAACTACTTTAAATATTACAACCAAATCATCAAGATTCTCGTAGAGTCCGGATCCTCTCCTCCTTCCTTGACTTCATCGGCAACTATCCATCAGCCGGACACCAGAACGGACAAATCAGCATCTTCACGACATATTCCTCTAGCCCATCGGACGGACTCCATCGTCCGATTCCAACACTGTGCATTTTTTGGTTTCTTCCAAATCGGTCACCTTCTCTTCACAAAAATCACCTTCTTTGACACGTGTCAAAAAACGGTGTCAACACATGCCCCTCAGTTTCGGAATAATTTATTTTGTTTCGAAACTAATGTTAATCATTATTGCCAATGTTCAAATTTATCCTCATCTCTCAATCAGATGGTGTATCGAATCCCCATTTTGCCCTCGAGCAAAGGTTATAAATATCTCCGTCTTCCCTTCCGCTGGTACATTTCCTGTAGCACCTCTGCCTTCTCTCTTACTCAAGAACACATCTGACCTGCCGCCGCCATCGTAGCCTCCTAGGGTTTCAAAGACCCAAGTTCAAGAATCACTCTCCTGGCAATGGCGTCCATCTCCGAGATTCTAGAGGTACGTCTCCTTTCTTCATTCGCAACATTTGCTTTTGATTCCCCTTTTAATTTCTTCAGTCGCGTCATCTTATTTCCATTCTTTTCTTCCCGAATCTTAGGGGCAATATGATTATTCCGCTAGAGAACCAACCTAGCATGATCTATTTAGGCCCTATGGGGAACCCAGATCCGACCAGCATAATTAATCTAGAAACCAATAGAATCCCCCTGAAGTCCTCCGATATGAATCTAGACTTGTCTCAGGCCTTTAGATCTTGGCCGAGTGTCACTCCTGGGTGGAGAAATTGGTTCCGTAGGATGGCCAATTCTCAGAGAACCAATTGGGAACAATATGATATCAGCCAATGTCTGAGCTTATATTTATCGGAGAAGATCAGAAATGAACCGATGCTAATATCGGCTTCTCACTTTTGGTCTGACGCCATTAACGCGTTCATGTTTAACCATGGGCCAATGACACCTACCCTGATGGATGTTGTGATGCTCACTGGCCTGAATAGCAACACTCCTGATAGACCTTTCCGTTTGCTAGAAAAAGCATCTTTCAAGATTGAAACAAAAAGCATCGGCGGATGGAAAGGATATATCGGCAAGAATATGAAGACCAGATCAGTATCTGACAGAGAACATACCATCTTTCTCAACATGTGTGTAACACCCTAATTTAAATTTCAGTATTTAATAATAAATTTAATTGGATTTATTTAATTTTCTATGGTTTATATGCTTAGTCTTGCATTTAAATTAATTTTCTTTAATAAGTAATTAGAATTTTTCTAAGTTTAAACTTGTTTGTGCATTCATGCTGTTGCATAAGTTTTGTTTGGTTGAGTGCCTTGGGTTTGAATTCAAATTTCATTTGAATTCAAATAGTTTGAGTTGAGTTTGAAAAAGAGAAAGAAATAGAAATCAGGAAAATAGGAAACACGTTTTCAGCCCAGCACACCCTGGCGGCCCAACCCGGCCTCCTTTTCTTTTCTTCGACTGGCCCAAAACACCACCCCGCGGCCTAGCTTCCACGCCCCACGCGGCCCACCTCTCCTCGAGGCCCAGCAGCCCAGCTCTCAGCCCACTGCCGCTCGTGCTCTCTCTCTCTCTCTCTGACGAATGGGGCCCACTCGTCAGCGTCTCCCTCCTCCTTTCCTTCTTCTTCCCCGCGCCGGCTCCCTCTGCTCTGCTCTTGCCGCGCTCCCTCGTTGTCCCATGGCCCCGCTCCGCCCCGTGCGCGCGCCCGAGGCCCACTGGCCAGCACCTGCGTTCCCCCTTCCTTCTAGAAGCTCCATCACCAGAGCCGAGATCGCGCGAGGCCGTTGTGCGCGATCCGCCTCTTCCGCACGCTGTGCTCGCCGCCGTGATCCCCTCTCTAGCCCCGGGCATGCACGCCCAGATCCTGCTTCGGCCTTTCATTGGCCCCGTGCACCTTCCTGAACCCTACCACTCCACGCCAAGGCCGCCACCAGCCCCAGCACCATTGACGCCCCGCCATTGTTGGGCAAAGCTCCGTGCGCCACCGTGGCCTCGTCGCTCCGCCACACCATAGGCCACCTAAGCCACCGCAAAGGCTCCGCCCTGTGCCCAGGATACACCCCGAGCCCGCTGCCCCGACCTCCGGCCTACACGCGCCGGAATTTCACCCGAATGCCCTCTCTGGTGAGTTACTCCACCGCCGCGATTGCTCACTGCCGTTGGGGTCACAGGTCGATCTGACCCCCTGTACACCTTCACAGCGCCTGTACGCCCCTCCTCGACGGATCAGCAGATCAGGTGACACCCTGCATCGACTCCTTCCCCGAGCGCCGCCCATGCACCACCGCCAGAGCTCGACGCCGACACCCCTGCATGACGTTCCAGCCCAATCCACGCCTCGGTGAGCATCAGCATAGTCCCTCCTTTTTGCGCTAGCTACCATAGCACATAGGACCGTTCCTAGGTCGGAACACCAGCGCCAGCGTTCCGCCGCCGCCGCTCCTCCATGGCAGCACCCCTGCAGCACAGCACGACCCCGCCCGAGCCCCGTTCCACCTTGCCTGTGCACTGCGCATGCGCGCACGACTGTTTGCCACCGCTCCTGTGCATAGAGCCGCGCGTGAATGCGCACGCCGGCAACCCTCGCCGCGCAGACCCGCATGCGCCATGGTGCTCGCCGCCCTGAGCCTCGCCGGCTCTTGCTGTCCCCTCAGGTGGATCACGCATGATGCGTAGATCATCCGTGACCCAAAGCCCGGTCGAAACGACCCCCGGTACATCGAGAATGACGAACTCCGGCGAGCCCCGAGCCGCGCCGCCGCGGGATTAGGCGCCGGCGGTTGAGCGCCGCCGCCCCGCGCACGGGATGGATCTCACCCGTTAGATCCCGAGCCGATGCGTGAGATTAGAACCTCGTACCCCTTTGCTCTGGATCGTCCGATCATGATCCGACGACCCAGATCCTTTGATACCAGTTCGCCCTGGCACTTTTGTTAAAGAGCCCTGGGTTTCTTTGAAATCAACCTGCAGTCCAGCGTAGTTCAAAAATAATTCCAGATCGGCCCAGTTTCTTACACCGAACCCCCCTGAGCTTCCTGGTTTTTAGGTCCGCAGTCCAGCCCTGAGTTTTTAGCGCGTTAGACCCTACGTCTATAGTTTAATTACATTTAGGTCCCTGCATTTTATGCGTTGATCCCTAGAAGTTCAATTTTTCTCACAGTTTAGCCCCTGGACCTTGTTTTAGCTCTAGTTTTGGCATTCTAGCTCCGTTTTAGGTGTTCTTTATGTCCACGCGATCGCTGTGACACGTAGAATAGTTCTAGCTCAGTTTTGTTTGTTGTTTTTATGTAATGATGTACTGTTTCTTAGAGTTTGCTTTTGTTTGCATGTATGTGTATATGCTGGACTTGTTTTGGCATTGTGATCGTGAGTAGACATTGATCAGTCGGAGGAGTACCAGGAGCCAGCTTCCGCGGGACACTTTGAGCAGCAGGAACACTTTGAGGAAGGCAAGTATAACATGAACACCACCTATCACTTTTAAATACATTTTTATACTGCATTTTAATATTGTATGCCTATAAGGACTTTCCTAGCCACTTTATTACCTTATATATATATCCCTTGGGTTGCATTTTGGTTAGTTGTGCTAGGTGCCGCGCTATAACACACTTGGTCCTTTTTAATTAATTTGATTAATGGTATATGCAACTTAATTCTGGGAGTGGCCCGCTTGAGTGGCTCACATCTCGTTAAAAAGTGGTTTTTCTAGAAACATGGTTTAGGGGGCCAGCACGGTGCTTAGTGCTTGGTTGGCCACTCTCCATAAGGACCGGTTCATAGAGCGACAACCTGGGACAACAGCGCTACCACAAGACTAGAATGGGATGGTCTTGGCTTACTAATTAGGTCTTTTTGGTTTGGAGTAACTTACCTGTGGGGCAGGGGTGGTAAGCTTCTATGGCCCTCGTACTGAGTGGCCTCGTCTGTGCTACATGTCTTGACGCCCACTAGACCTGCTCCATCGTCGCCGATCCAACCCTCGCGGTTACTCCTTAACAACAAGGTTCTTTGTAACGGCCTCGTAGTGTGTTTGCTAGTCATATCACCTAAGGAAGTGTGATGAACAACTAGTGTAACTCACGACTTGTGGGCAAAGATGTGAAACCTCTGTAGAGTGTAAAACTGGTATACTAGCCGTGCTCACGGTTATGAGTGGCCCAGATCCTCCTTTTGATTAGTGGGGTTATCTTCCTTTGATTAGGGGGGTTCCCCGGGTGCTTTGGTTTGGTTCTCAGTAGTTCATAATTAATTTTGATTAATTTCTATGTAACTGGGTTTATGGTAATTCATCCACTTGTAGTAATTAGCTTTAATAAAATTTTGCCAAGACTAAAAGCTAATGCAGTTAAGTCAGCCAACCTTAGAGCCTCATAGTTTGTGTTATACTTGTTGAGTACAAGTTGTGTACTCACACTTTGTAACACCCTAATTTAATTTTCCAATTTAATAATAAATTTAATTAGTTTTATTTAAATTTCTAGGATTTAATTTGCTTAGCCTTGCATTTATAATTTATTTTTGCTTCATAAAGTATTTAAAATTTATTTTAGGGCTAACATGTTTGTGCATTCATGCTGGAGCATTGTTTTATTCGTTTGAGTGCTAGGGTTGAATTCAAATTCAAATTTGAGTTCAATAGTTTGAGTGAAGTTGAAAACCAGGAAAAAGAAAAGAGGAAGGAAAACCTGAAACCAACCCAGCCCAAGTAACACCGACGGCCCGCTACCACCCTCAGCCCATCTCAGCCCAGCAGCAGCCCGGCCTCCTCTTCCCCTCCTCCCGCGCGGCCCGCTTCCCTCTTGCTCTCCCTCCGCGCGCTCAGCCCGGCCGCGTAACGCATGCGCCCTCCTCCACTTCAGGCCCAGCGAGCCGCTTCCCGCACGCCTCCCCGCTCGCGCGAACGGCCCGCCTCCCGTGTCCCCGCTCGGCCTGCCCCGCACGCGCCCGAGCCCAACGCACCGCGCGCTCGCCTTCGCTGACGAACCGGGCCCGCCTGTCAGCTCCGTCGTCCTCGCCGAAATCGCCGCGCAAGCAACTCCTCGCCATGATCCCCGCCGGCCTTCCTTCTTGAGCCCAGGCGCCGAGATCCCCGGCCCTGCCCTTTTAACCACCCGCGCCGCACCCCCAGGGAACCCTATCTCCTACGCCCGCGCCGCCACCGTAACCCTAGCACCACCCCCGCCATGATCCGTCGTGCAGAGCACCCCGCTCCGCCGCGGCTATGCTGCTCCGCCACCTCCTAGCCCCGCCAGAGCCGCGCAGCAGCTCTGCCCCGTACCCAGGACCGCCTCTGAGCTTGCTGCCCCGACCCCGGACCTCACCATCGCCGGAATCGAGCCAGACACCACTGTAACAGGTGATCTGTCCGCCACCACGATTCCTCATCGCCGTTGAATGCCAGACCTCCTTAACCCCCTCTGTACCTTCGTAGCAAAGCCACGAGTCAAGCCGTGCCACCCAGACGCCCGGAGGATACCCGCAGCGACCTGCTCCCGTGCGCTGCGCCAGACCCGCCGCTCGACCTTGCCGCCGACCTCCCTGCGTCACGCTTCCACTCGATTCGAGCCTCGGTGAGCCACACCTCGATCCCCTCTCTCTTTTGCGCTAGACCCTAGAGCCCGTAGGCCACCCCGGGACCGGAACGCTCACACACCGGCGAGCTCCCTTGCCGCCGAGCCACCTCCACCGCCGAACACCCCGCTCCATACCCCGCAGCGCAACACAAACCACCCCAGTGGGTTACGCGTGCTGCGAGCTTTCTCCTGGGCCAAACCGCAGCTCTAACCGACCCCTGGAACCTCGAAAACACCGAACTCCAGTGAGTCCTGCCGAGCTTCGCCGCGGGAAACGTCGCTGGCGTTGTCCCGCCGCCGCCCCGCGCGTCCGAGCCATCCTGGCCGCCCGATCCGGAAACAGCGGCCCAGATTAGATTCAGCTTACCCCTTCATCCTAAGCCTTTAGATCTAGATCCAACGGATCAAATCTGCGCGTACCCCTTCGGCCTGGCGCTTTTGCTAAAGAGTCCCTGAACTCTTTTGAAATCAACCCGCGGTCCAAGTCTGTTCAAAAGTATTTACAGCTAAGTCCTGTTTTAAGCGTTTATGCCCCTGATCTTTCTAAATTAGAACCCGCAGTCCAAGCCCTGCAGTTTTGCGAGTTAGACCCTAGATCTACCCATTAATTACATATAGGCCCCTGGTTTTTGCAGAAAACCCCCAGAAACTCTGTTTTTCTTACAGTTAAGCCCCTGGATCTTGTTTTAAGCGTAGTTTTCACGTTCTAGCTCTATTTTAGGCGTTCTTTATGTCCACGCGATCTTTGTAACGCGTAGAATAGTTCTAGCTTGGTTTTGCTTGCTGTTTTTATGTATTGTTGTACTGTTTCTTATTATTAGCCTTTGTTTGCATGTGTGTTTATGTTGTTGCCTCGTTTTTGGCCATGTGTTCGTGAGTAGACGTTGAGCTACCGGAGGAGCACCAGTACCAGTACCCAGAGCAGCCACCGTCTTCACAGCAGTTTGAGCAGCAAGAGAACTTTTAGGAAGGCAAGTATAACATGAACACCACCTATCTCGTTAAATACAATTTCATACTGCATTTTAATATTGTATGCCTATAAGGACTTTCCTAGCCACTTTATATCCTTTGTATATCCCTTGAGTTGCATTTTGGTTAGATGTGCTAGGTGCCGCACTATAACACACTTGGTCCTTTTTAATTAATTTGATTAATTGTATATGCAACTTAATTCTGGGAGTGGCCCGTTTGAGTGGCTCCCGTCTCGTTAAAATATGTTTTGTTAGAAACATGGTTTAGGGGTCCAGCACGGTGCTTAGTGCTGGGTTGGCCACTCTCCATAAGGACCGGTTCATAGAGCGACAACCTGGGACAACAGCGCTACCACAAGACTGGAATGGGACGGTCTTGGCTTCAATGGTCCCTGCGCTACGAGGCTTGGTCTGTCTTATCTTGTACGCCCTCGAGGTGGGCCCCATCGTTGCGGAGCCTGAATCCTTAGCGGTTACCCCTTACCAACGTGGTCCTTTGTAACGGCCTCGTAGTGACTTTGCAAGTCAGTCTCACCTACGGAAGTGTGATGAACAACTAGCGTAGCTCACGACTTGTGGGTAAAGATGTGCAACCTCTGCAGAGTGTAAAACGGGTATACTAGCCGTGCTCACGGTCATGAGCGGCCCAGATCCTCCTTTTGATTAGTGGGGCTATCTTCCTTTGATTAGGGGGGTTTCCCCGGGTGGTTTGGTTTGGTTCTCGGTAGTATCATAATTAATTCTGATTAATTACTATGTAATTGGGTTATGGTAATTCATCAACTTGTAGTAAATAGCTGTAATAAAACTTTGCCAAGACTTAAAAGCTAATGCAGTTGTGTCAGCCAACCTTAGAGCCTCATAGTTTGTGTTATACTTGTTGAGTACAAGTTGTGTACTCACCCTTGCCTCCTCTACACTTTTTCCTCTTGTTCTTTTGGGGATACTCTATTGTTGCTCAGTTCCTACCGACGCGAGGGAGTTCACCCGGAGCTACCAGGAGTACTCGCTTTATTATATCTTTTCACGTGATATGTGCTGTGATATACTGTTCATTCTGTTGTATATAAGTGTGACTTGATCCTGGCACGTATATGATTGCTCGGTTTATGTCCTTTTATAAACCGGGTGTTACACACTTGCCTCCTCTACTCTTTTCCTCTTGTTCTTTTTGGGGATACCCTACTGTTGCTCAGTTCCCAGCAACGCGGAGAAGTTCACCCAGAGCTACCAGGAGTACGAGGACTTCTAGGCGGTCGTCTCCCAGTCGACGTCCCTGTGGCGCCCAGCTTTCGAGAGTTTTCGTATATGTTTTTACACTTCCGCTGTATCAGACATTTTTGTCATTTATGTAATAAATAACATTCGTACTCGCTTTATTATATCTTTTTACGTGATATGTGCTGTGATATACTATTCATTCTATTGTATATACATGTGACATGATCCTGGCACGTATATGATTGCTCGGTTTATGTCCTTTTATAAACCGGGTGTTACAATGTGGCTTGAGAAATTCATCTTCTGTGGCAAAACGGTTGGCCCAACAAATACTAATCTCAAGCTGGCAGAAACTCTGGCCACTGGCAATCCTGTCCCTCTCGGCAAACATCTTCTGGGGTCAGTTTACCACCTGCTTCATCAAGTATCATCCAGACTCAGAAAGAGCCAACCGATCACTAACTTGGGAGGCCCCTGGTGGTTCATTCAGTTGTGGCTGCATATGTACATGCACAAAACTATGACAGTTGAATTGTCAGAGATAGAATTCCCATCAGAAAACTACTCTGAAGAAGAAGAAACCGTCACTCGCCGATGCACATCATTTGGTGAAGCAGTTATCATGATTGCCAATGATCCTCAGACCCTTGGCAATACTGACTTTTTCAAATCCTTCTACAATGGGTTCCCAGAAATATCCACTATCTGGTTTGCATATCAGGATGAAAAAGTTATGTATGAAAATCCCTTCAAGTTTAAGTTTGACTCATGGAAAACTGATAAAGAAGCCACCAAGATCATGAAGGAAATAATCTCCAAAAGGGTACTGCCAGTTAATTTTACAACTAGTAAAGATATCCACAGTTATGAATTCTATAATCCATTAGTGGCAGCCAGACAATTGGGATTTGGCCAAGTGCCACCCTCTCTTTTCTTTGTCGACAAAGTCCAATTCAGAGAAGCTCTCAATAGCGCTCTCTCTTATAGTCGGCTGAAAGATCTGGAGCCTGATGTAGACATGACACTCTTAGCCGGTTGGCAGATTGCACCTTTTGCTGTTACCCCTTTCATCCAATGGTGGTCTGAATGGCAAGAGCATATCTTCTGCAAATCGGCCAATCTATATTACATGGCTCTGGACAACAATTACCAATCAGGCGAGAATGAGGTACAAGTCAAATTACCTCCCAAAACATCTTAACATCTTTCACTTGAAGCCTTTGACTTATACTCTTTGCAGGATAATTATCGGAATCCTCCAACAATCAGTAGGAGTGGGCAGCCGATCAACTACGCCTTGCCAGCCGATAAGCCAAATATCGGCTATGGTGCCCCAACTCTGATAGATGTGGCTACTGGGAGAAAATGCAAGGTATCTTACACTAAGGTAACAACCCGTAAGAAAAAGAAATCTCCAGGCCAATCTTCAGCAGCAGCATCCCAAACAGATGCTCTGGTTGACCTTTCCTCCTCCTCAGAAGGTAAAAGCCTGAACTTTTATGATTTTACTTTGATCTAAACGCTGATCATATTTTTGCTTCACAATCAAGACACTCCTGAACACCAATTTGAAGGAGAAGAAAATCTTCAGAACACACCTCCTACACCATCACCCATCATTCAGGTGTAACCCTGCTTACTCAGCAAGTATTCAAATTTTCCCGTGATCCTGAATCTGGTATTATTTTCTTCTGGTTTCATCAGGTACAGCATTCACCTTCAGCTCCCAGGAAATCCAGGGCGGACTCTCCATTGATACAGGTACGATTTCAGAACTTGTCTATGAATATATTCTATATATTTCTGACAATCATCCTTTAGCTTGCCGACCATGCACTATCTGAATTACTTGGCCAGCCAAATACTGCAATCCCGAGCTCTTCATCGCAACCCCTCGTTCCTGTTGGCTCCGATCTAGAAGAAATACGCCTGAAATAGGTAAACAACCTTTCTCTCTGTTGGCCGATTCCATCACTCTTTTGTTTCCATCGGCCATCTTAACTTTATCCTCCTTTCAGGCACAGGAGTCTCCGGACAACAGTCTGTTCTCTTTTCAAATCGGAGCCGCTTCTCAGGAAGAAGGAGAAGAAGCAACATCGGCCGATTCAACTGTACTATTAGATGAAATCAAGGCCAAACTCCAAGAATCCCTCCAATTTCTAAATCAAGACATCGGCCAACTGATCAAGAATGCACAGCCAATCCGCGCCATCTTGGAAGAACTGGAGGGTAGACTCCTAGAAGCAATTGAAGATGCACTAACTCCTGCAGCCTTCATCGAGAGCCACCGCGCACAATTCAACAAGGCTTAGAAACAACTCACCGATCGTCGTTAGTAGGAAGAAATTATCAAACAGAGGGACGACTTCAAAGCTTCGGCCGAATCGGCCATCGGCGAGATCAAATCTCTAAATGACACCCGAGCCAGCATTCTGAGAAACAAGGCTGCATTGGAGGCTAAACATGATAGTCTTCTACAGGAACCCAATCAAGTAAATCAAGCAATAGATACTGCAGATCACGATCTCTCTCTGATTCCACCGGCCATCACTAGACTCGAGGAAGATAAGCAAAAGTATGCTCGTCAGACATATCAACTCCACAAGAGCTTGCAGCTGATTTCTGGTTCATCAGTAGACAATAATCAAGTAATTGAAAACATTGATCAAATCCGCCTGCGGGCGATAAAAGTAATCCGGGAAGCTCTAGGATTACTGTAAAATCATTTCATGTACTGCAACCTCCAGAATTAGCAGACAACTTGATCTTAATCCAGAAATTTGTCTTTATGATTTATTGCTCTAAGGGCGACTCATATCGTGTCGGCCATGTTACAACCGATGCATCTGACTTGCAAATCAGCTTTTACATATTTTTTGCACTAAAGGCAATACTTCCTAGTATTGGCTATAACTTACAAAATCCAGCCGATACTACAATCGGCCATATCCCTCATTGATCAAGATTCTCCAGAAAAATCTCCTGACTTTTCTGATGTAACTTCATAATCAGCCATCCGAAAGAAATCCTTCTCCCATGCTTGACCAGAAAGACAATTTATCCGATCATAACTCACTATATGGGTTTCAGTCGATGCCACACGGAATTACGAATCGGCCGGTACTATTTCAACAGTATCATCAACCCACTGAATCAAACATTGATGCATAGTAGATGGAATGCAACAATTGGCATGTATCCAATCCCGACCCAACAGCAAATTGTATGAACCTTTGCCATTAATAACGAAGAAAGTATAGTGGGAAGGGTCTTACTGCCAATTGTGAGATTGACGCATAATGCCCCCAAAGCAGGAGATACGACTCCTTCAAAATCCTTAAGCATCATATCAGTTTTTGTCAGATCATCTTGATTCTTCCCATGCTTGCGTAGCATAACATAGGGCATTATATTCATGGCTGCACCTCCATCAACCAACATCTTCGTAATGGGCTTGCCATCAATGAATCCCTTCAGGAATAGTGCCTTAAGATGCTGCCTCTTATCATCTTCTGGCTTCTCAAATGTTGCTGGCAATGGTTCCAAATTTAATTGTGCAATGGCTTCCTCTAACTCTGGTTCATGATCTCCATCACCTGGCGCCATAAACTCTTTCGGCATTATGAAAAACATATTAATTGGCGCAGCTGCTAATCCAGAATCTTGATCACTATCGGCCCTGGGCTTAGCACGCCAAACTTGTGACCTGATCCTTTTCTTGCGCAGAATCTGTTCTTGTTCTTCCTCAATGATCTCCAGCTGGCGTAACCTCTGCACACGTCGCTTCTGAGACCTGGTCAAACCCTCTGGGCACCATTAAGATTGATCCGTGCGATTAGGCTCACGTTCTGGATCTGTCCGCATTGGCTGATCATCTTGCACTCTGTCATCGGCCACCTGTTCTAGCTGATCGTGTACAGGCACTCTTCTCCTAGCAGGATCACACAACATTGTCCTGCCCCCCAGTCGATCATGCACTGATACCCTTTTTCCTAGCCAATCATGCACAGGAGTGCGCTCATGCCGATAGGGCTCATGACGTGACTTTTCATATGATCGGCTACCTTGACCATTGCATTCGGGACAATCATATGCCGATGGCAATGTCAACCCTTCTTCCCAGTAGTAGACAAAGAAAGGACACCTCCAATGATCTTGCTCGCGTTGTTCCTCTTCTTCTCTACGTTGCCGTCTTTCACGATCACGCTGAAACTTGTTCAACAGCATTTGAGACGTTACACGTCTACGTGGTGCCGATGAACATCCAACATCCTTCATCGGACCCTTTCCTTTGACCTCATCTGCCGCTATCTGCACTTTAGGATCAACAGCTCTAGATTTCTTGGCTGATGATGACGTCAGAATCTTGGCTTGAGGAGAACCCTCATCTATGGCCACATCAACCATGTTTGTGGCGAAAGAATGCCCATCGATCTTCATCATCTTTTTGGGAGCCTCAAATTTCAATCTCCCTTGTTCGAAAGCTATCTGAATCTTCTGTCGGAAGACTTTGCACTCATTTGTGTCATGCGATGTGGCGTTGTGCCACTTGCAGTACTTTATATTCTTGAGCTCGTCCTCCGATGGAATCTTGTGATATGGCTTCAACTTGATCAACCCTTCTGACAATAACAAGTCAAAGATCTTGTCGGCTTTGGTGATGTCAAACCCATACGACTCAGGCTCTTTCTTTCCAAACGGACACGTCATCGGCTTTTTGCTATTCTGTATCCATTCAACCGATGCAACCATTTCTTGCTCCTCTTCAGACTCATCATTGGTAGAATATCCCACATAGTTGATTTTCTTCTGAAAAGGCTTCTTGGACTCGTAGGATCGAGTCTCTCCTGTCATCCGACTCGCGATCTGGCTAATACTTTCAAACTCCTGCGATGCATATTTATCTTTAATGTGCGGCAAGAGCCCATTAAATGCTGCATCGGCCAACTGCTGATTGGACAGAACCAAACTGTAACATCGGTTCTTTACATCTCTGAACCTTTGGATAAAAGCAGCAACCGATTCATCATTTCTTTGTTTTAAGCCGGTCAAATCGGTCAACTTTAACTCAGTAATCCCAAAGAAAAAGAACTAATTGTAACACCCTAATTTAATTTTCCTATTTAATAATAAATTTAATTGGCTTTATTTAATTTTCTAGGATTTAATTTGCTTAGGCTTGCATTTAATCTAATTTTGTTGCATAAGTAATTAATTTTTTTTTCGGGCTAACTTGTTTGAGCATTCATGCTGGTGCATTGTTTTATTTTGATTGAGTGTTAGGGTTGAATTCAAATTTGAATTTGAATTCAAATAGGTTGTGTGGTTTGAAAAAGAAGAGAGGGAAAAGAATAGAAAGCCCAAACCAGTCCGGCCCAACCCTTCCACGCGGGCCCAGTTTTCCCTCTCCTTGCCTTCAGCCAGCAGTGCAACTCGCAAACCTTCCTCCTGGCCCAATCCCGCGCTCAGCCCAGTTCGCCCTCCCCCGCAGCCCAGCTGCCTCCCGCTCCTTCCCTCCGCTCCGCCCTGGCCCAGCACGCCTGCTGCTCCGGCCGGGCCCGCTGTCAGCACCTTCCCCTTCGTCCACCCGAAATCCTCACCGGACTCCCTGTTCCGCCCGCGCTGTGCCCCGCTGCGCCGTGGGCCATCTCGGACCTCGTAGGGCCACTCGCCAGCCACCCTCGCACCTTCCCCTTCTAGAAGCTACGCCCTAGCAGGATCACGCAGCTCCGTTAGCAATCCGATTTCCCCGTACGCAGCTCGGCCATGAATCACGGCGAGATTTCGCCGGGCACGCAGGCCTAGGACCCCCGGATCCCTTCCTTTAAACACCGAAACCTTCCTCTGCGCCCTCACAACGCCACACCGCAGCCGCCACCCCGAATCCCATCGCCTCCACCCTCGCCATTGCCGCACAGGACTCTGCGCCGCCGCTGGCACGCGGACACGCCGCTCTGCTGCACCGGAGCCCCAACCAAGCCGCGCCCGCTGCCCTCCGTTCCGACCTCGGCATCGACCTCGTCACCGAGCTCCGCCGTGCACCGCCGCGGGTTCTCGTCGTCGACCGCCCTGCGCCGCTTCCCCGCTCGATTCGTGCCTCTATAAGCGTCCCCCAACTCCCCTCTGTCATTTTGGCGTAGCATGGACGGGCCGTAGCCCTGGAACCCCCGGAGCACCCGCTCGCCGGCGCGTTTCGCCGCGCCGACCCGCCGCCGCGGAACCCAGCGCCGCCACGGACCCCCTTAAGCCCCACCAAGGCCACCAGTGCATTACCCATGTCGCGCACATGCGCCACGGCCAAACCACGACTCAAACTGAGCCTGGGAATGCCGGATTGGCCTTCTCCGATGAGCCCGCCGCCGCGGAGCTCTGTTCCGGCGGTCAGCGCCGCCGCCCGCACGCCCCTTCGCCCGTGGCCACCCGATCAAGATCCTGCGGCTCGGATTAGATCGGCCCGAAGTCAAATCAATAGAAAACGGTCAGTGCTAGTCCTTTTGCAAAAGAACCCCTACAGATTTCCGTAATCAACCCGCAGTCGGCGCCCGTTAAAAAATATTTGCAGAACAGCCCAGTTTTCAATGTTTAGGCCTCTGACCTTCTCAGAAATAGAACCCGCCGTCCTGACTTGATGTTTTTGCTGGTTAGACCCCAGATCTAAGGTTTATTTACATTTAGGTCCTCGGTTTTTGCCCAAAAACCCCCTGTAACTCAGTTTTTCTCGCAGATAGGTCCCTGGATCTTGTTTTAAGCGTAGTTTTCACGTTCTAGCTCCGTTTTAGGTGTACTTTATGTCCACACGATCATTGTAATGCGTAGAATAGTTCTACCTTAGTTTTCTTTGCTGTTTTTATGTATTGTTGTACTATTTCTTAGTGTTTGTCTTTGTTTGCATGTATGTGTATGTGCTGGACTTGTTTTGGCATTGCGATCGTGAGTAGACGTTGATCCTTCGGAGGAGTACCAGTACCCGGAGCAGCCACCACCTTCTGGGAAGTTTGGGCAACAGGAACAGTTTGAGGAAGGCAAGTATAACATGAACAACACCTATCACTTTAATTACATTTTCATACTGCATTTTAATACTGTATACCTATAAGGACTCTCCTAGCCACCTTGTATCCTTTATATATCCCTTGGGTTGCATTTTGGTTAGTTGTACTAGGTTGCTGCACTCTGACACATAATGTTCCTTTTTAATTAATTTGATTAATGGTATATGCAACTTAATTCTGGGAGTGGCCCGTTTGAGTGGCTCCGTCTCGTTAAAATTGGTTTTTCTAGAAACTTGGTTTAGGGGGCTCGCACTGTGTTATGTGCTAGCTACTCTCCATAAGGACCGTACGTCATTAGAGCGACAACCTGGGACAACCGCGCAACCACAAGACTGGAATGGGACGGTCTTGGCTTACTAATTAGGTCATTTTTGTTCGGGAGTAACTTACCGACGGGGCAGGAGGGGTGGTGAGCTTCAATGGTCCCTGCACTACGAGGCTTGGTCTGTGTTATCTTGTACCCCCTCGAGGTGGGCCCCATCGTTGCGGAACCTGAATCCTTAGCGGTTACCCCTTACCAACGTGGTCCTTTGTAAGGGCCTCATAGTGAGTTTGCTAGTCATCTCACCTAACGAAGTGTGATGAACAACTAGCGTAGCTCACGACTTGTGGGTAAAGATGTTCAACCTCTGCAGAGTGTAAAACTGGTATACTAGCCATGCTCACAGTCATGAGCGGCCCGGATCCTAATTTTGATTAGTGGGGTTACCTTGGTGGTTTCGGTTTGGTTCTCAGCAGTATCATAAATAATTTCGATTAATTACTATGTAACTGGGTTATGGTAATTCATCAACTTGTAGTAAATAGCTTTAATAAAATTTTGCCAAGACTAAAAGCTAATGCAGTTGAGTCAGCCAACCTTAGAGCCTTATAGTTTGTGTTATACTTGTTGAGTACGAGTTGTGTACTCACCCTTGCCTCCTCTACACTTTTTCCTCTTGTTCTTTTGGGGATACTCTACTGCTGCTCAGTTCCTGCCGACGCGAGGGAGTTCACCCGGAGCTACAAGGAGTACGAGGACTTCTAGGCGTTTGTCTCCCAGTCGACGTCCCTGTGGCGCCCTGCTCAGCTTCCAACGAGAGTTTACGTATATGTTTTACGCTTCCGCATACTCTGTATCAGACATTTTGTCATTAATGTAATAAATAACATTCATACTCGCTTTATTATATTTTTTACGTGATATGTGCTATGATATATTGTTCATTCTGTTGTATATTTGTGTGACTTGATCCTGGCACATATATGATTGCTCGGTTTATGTCCTTTTATAAACCGGGTGTTACAGAGTGGTATCAGAGCTATATCGACTGTAGGACGAAAGCCTAGATAGAACTGGTCGAGTTTTAAGTCTTCTTCTCTCTCAGCCTTGTCTGCTGAAACTATTTTGCTATTATACTCCTTGAATTCTAAGATTTTTACTCATCTTACCTTGATTTTTCTCTATAGAATTAGTTTCCGTAGATTTTGGCCTGAAGTAAGTCGACTGACCATCATAGGTGTAAGCTAAATGACCCCTTTATAATAGCACGATAGAACGTTCTGCGACGCGTTGTGTTAGTCGAGTTGTGTGTTAAACTCGGCTAAGTTGTGAAATTTGTATGCTTGTTATTATGCAAATGTTTGATTTGGATTTTTGGTTGATTGCATAGCTTAGTAGTTAAACTGGTTTAATAAAAATCAGCTCTTAAGTTAAAGTTAATTAATTAATAAAATGAGTTAGATCGTTGGGGTTAAACCATGCACTCTGTTTCCCTCTACCTTATCATGCCTTGGGTTTCTCCTGTCTTGCTTGTTGAGAAGAAGGATAGTGCGAAGAAGATGTGATATCCAGGGATTCACCGACGAGGACGTCGGTTTCTGTAAGGCGGTAGTGATGTGACACACCGGTCTACAGATAGTACGGGAGAATTTGAGGATTTCTCAGACGAGGTAGAAGAGTTATGCAGATCTAAGTTGAAGAAGTGCTTGAGAGTGCCAGAAGAACAAGCACCGTTGAAAGGGTTGGATGCGCAAGAAATTCTGACTTACAACGAGCACCCGGTGAAAATTTTTGGAGACTGCTGAGAGAGTTACTCGGGACAAGAAGTGCATAATGCAATGGAGTAACCATACCGAGAAGGTGAGCTGAGGAAGACCTATCCTGGTCTCTTTGCTAGCCATCCCACCAGAATCTCGGGATGAGATTCCAGTAAGGGGGTAGGATTTGTAACACCCTAATTTAATTTTCCTATTTAATAATAAATTTAATTGGATTTATTTAATTTTCTAGGATTTAATTTGCTTAGGCTTGCATTTAATCTAATTTTGTTGCATAAATAATTAAAATTTATTTTAGGGCTTACTTATTTGAGTATTCATGCTGGTGCATTGTTTTATTTTGATTGAGTGTTAGGGTTGAATTCAAATAGGTTTTGTGGTTTGAAAAAGAAGAAAGGGAAAAGAATAGAAAGCCCAAACCAGTCCGGCCCAACCCTTCCACGCGGGCCCAGTTTTCCCTCCCCTTGCCTTCAGCCCAGCAGTCCAACTCGCAAACCTTCCTCCTGGCCCAATCCCGCGCTCAGCCCAGTTCACCCTCCCCGGCAGCCCAGCTGCCTCCCGCTCCTTCCCTCCACTCCGCCATGGCCCAGCACGCCTGCTGCTCCGGCCCGGTTCCGCGCGCCCCGCAGCCCAGCCCCGCGCGCTCATCGCCGCATGCGCATCGCCCTCCCCGTCTCTCTGACCGGCCGGGCCCGCTATCAGCACCTTTCCCTTCCTCCGCCCGAAATCCTGGCCGGACTCCCTGTTCCGCCCGCGCTGCGCCCCGCTACCCCGTGGGCCATCCCGGACCTCGCAGGGCCACTCGCCAGCCACCCTCGCACCTTCCCCTTCTAGAAGCTACGCCCTAGCAGGATCACGCAGCGCCGTTAGCGATCCGATTTCCCCGTGCGCAGCTCGGCCGTGAATCACGGCGAGATTTCGCCGGGCACGCACGACTAGGACCCCTGGATCCCTTCCTTTAAACACCGAAACCCTCCTCTGCGCCCTCACAACGCCACACTGCAGCCGCCGCCCCGAATCCCATCGTCTCCACCCTCGCCATTGCCGCACAAGACTCTGCGCCGCCGCTGGCACGCGGCCACGCCGCTCTACCACACCGAAGCCCCGGCCAAGCCGCGCAGGAGCATCGCCGTGGGACCAGCGACCTCCCCGAGCCCGCTGCCCTCCGCTCCGACCTCGGCATTGACCTCGTCACCGAGCTCCGTCGTGCGCTGCCGCGGGTTCTTGTCGCCGACCGCTCTGCGCCGCTTCCCAGCTTGATTCGAGCCTCTGTAAGCATCCCCCAACTCCCCCTGTCGTTTTGGCGCTAGCATGGACGGGCCGTAGCCCTAGAACCCCCGGAGCACCCGCTCCCCGGCGCGTTTCGCCGCGCCGACCCGCCGCCGCGGAACCCAGCGCCGCCACGGACCCCCTTAAGCCCCGCCAAGGCCGCCAGTGCATTACCCATGTCGCGCACATTGTAACACCCTAATTCAAATTTCAGTAATTAATAATAAATTTAATTTATTTATTTAATTTTCTAGGATTTAATTTGCTTAGCCTTACATTTATAATTTATTCTTGCTTCATAAAATAATTAAAATTTATTTTAGGGCTAAAATGTGTGTGCATTCATGCTGGTGCATTGTTTTATTTGTTTGAGTGTTAGGGTTGAATTCAAATTCGAATTTGAATTCAAATAGTTTGATTGGTTTGAGTTAGATTGAAATAGCAAATAGAAAAGGGAAAAAGAAAGAGGACCCAACCCAGCAGCCCAAACCCGCGGCCCGATTCCCTTCTTGCAGCGGCCAAGCCTCCTTCTTTCACCAGCCGGCCCGCTCTCTTCCCTACTCGGCCAGCGCGCGCGCTCCTCTCGCAGTGTCTGACCGCCCGGGCCCGCGCGACAGTCCCTTCTTCCCCGCTTCCCCGGCCGCGTAGCAACGACCGCCCGCGATCTCCGCCGGGATCACGCCGGGCACGCCTCCCCGAGATCCCCGTCGCCTTCCTTTAAACGTACCTCGCGACCCCCCTGCGCCCCATCAGCCACCCCACAGCCGCCACAAACCCTAGCCTCGCCCGCTCTCCCTGCTCCGCCGCGCAGACCTCCCCGCGCCGCCGCGGACCAGCCACACCATGCCCTTCCGGCCCCTGCCAACCACCGCAACAGCTCCGCTGCGCACCCAGGATCCTCGCCAGGCCCTTCTTCCCCGACCTCGGCCTGTGCAGCGCCGGAATTGCCCCGGCGTACCGCCGCAGGTGAGCTCGGGCCTCGCCGCAATTCCTCGCCGCCGGCCCATCTCCGGTCCTCCTGACCCCTGTAGCACCTCCGCAGGATCATCCCACGTCGATCCACAGAGTCCAGAAGCCCGGAGGACCCCTGCTGCTGCTCCATCCCCGACTCCGACCAGATGCCGCCGCGCGATCTCACCGCCGGTACAGCTGCGCCACTTCCCCGTCCGATTCAACGCATGGTGAGCACCATCCCAACTCCTCGCTTCCTTTGCGCAAAGTTTCATAGGCTGTAGCGCCCTTTAGCTGGCCGTGCATCGCACGCCGATGATGCACTGCCATGCAGAGCCGCCGCCACCTTTGCTCTCGCCGCCACGGACCCCCACGAGCCCAGCCAAGCCCGCCAGTGGACCACGCATGCCATGGTGGTGCTCCACGGCCAAAACCCAGCTCGAACCAACCCCTGGAGTGATGGTTTTGCCAACTTCGGTGATCCCCGCCGCGGGATTTGTCGCCTGCGGGTGAGCACCGCCGCCCCATCACGCGAGATGTATCTCAGCCCCACGATCGGTCTTGGACGCACAGGATTAGAACAAAAACCGATCAGATCTGAACCACTAGATCTAGATCCAACGATCCACATCGCTAGATACCCCTTTAGCCTGACACTTTTGCTTAAGAGCCCCTGGACTTCTTTGAAAACAACCCGCCGTCCCAGCAGTTCAAATTTAATTATAGTTAAGCCCAGAATTTAACACCCGGACCCCTGAGCTTTCTGGAAATTGAATCTGCCGTCCAGCACTAGTCTTTTTGCGAGTTAGACCCCAGAGTTTTAGTTTAATTACGTTTTAGTCCTCGGTTTTGCCCAGAAACCCCCTGGAACTCCAGTTTTCTTACAAATAGGTCCATAGATCTTGTTTTTAGCCTAGATTTTGTGTTTTAGCTCTGTTTTAGGCGTTCTTTATGTCCACGCGATCATTGTAACGCGTAGAATAGTTCTACCTAGTTTGGTTTGCTATTTTCATGTATTGTTGTGCTGTTTCTTAGTGTTTTCTCTTGTTTGCATGTATGTATATGATTGTGGACTTGTTTTGGCGTTGCGAACGTGAGTAGACGTTGAGCTACCGGAGGAGCCCCAGTATCAGTACCAGGAGCCATCTTCTGAGCAGTTTGAGCAGTAGGAACAGTTTGAGGAAGGCAAGTATAACATGAACACCACCTATCACTTTTAAATACAATTTCATACTGCATTTTAGTACTGTATGCCTATAAGGACTTTCCTAGCCACTTTATATCCTCTATACATCCCTTGGGTTGCATTTTGGTTAGTTGTGCTAGGTGCCGCGCTATAACACACTTGGTCTTTTTTATTAATTTGATTAATGGTATATGCAACTTAATTCTAAGAGTGGCCCGTTTGAGGGGTTCACATCTCGTTAAAATATGTTTTGTTAGAAACATGGTTTAGGGGGCCAGCACGGTGCTGGGTTGGCCACTCTCCATAAGGACCGGTTCATAGAGCGACAACTTGGGACAACAGCGCTACCACAAGACTGGAATGGGACGGTCTTGGCTTACTAATTAGGTCATTTTGGTTCGGGAGTAACTTACCGACGGGGCAGGAGGGGTGGTGAGCTTCAATGGTCCCCATGCTACGAGGCTTGGTCTGCGTACCCCTCGAGGTGGTCACCATCGTTGCGGAGCCTGATTCCTTAGCGGTTACACCTTACCAACGTGTCCTTTGTAACGGCCTCGTAGTGAGTTTGCTAGTCATCTCACCTAAGGAACTGTGATGAACAACTAGCGTAGCTCACGACTTGTGGGTAAAGATGTGCAACCTCTGCAGAGTGTAAAACTGGTATACTAGCCGTGCTCACGGTCATGAGCGGCCCAGATCCTCCTTTTGATTAGTGGGGTTATCTCCTTCCGACGAGAGGGGTGCCTCTCGGGGTTACCTTTGCTTGGTTCGGTTTGGTTCTCAGTAGTATCATGATTAATTTTGTTTAATTACTATGTAACTGGGTTTATGGTAATTTATCAACTTGTAGTAAATAGCTTTAATAAAATTTTGCCAAGATTAAAAGCTAATGCAGTTGAGTAAGCCAACCTTAGAGCCTCATAGTTTGTGTTATACTTGTTGAGTACAAGTTGTGTACTCACTCTTGCCTACTCTACTCTTTTTCCTCTTGGGGACACTCTACTGCTGCTCAGTTCCTGCCTGTGACACCTCAGGTGTCAGTACTTTTAAATACAATCAATGTACCTTAGTTAAAGTTAAAATAAAAATTTGAGAAATTAATTCAAAGAGAAAGGACCAAATAAAATACAAATCATACAAAAGAAATTAAAGGAAAAAGAGAAAGGAGTGAAAAGCTACTCAAAATTTAATTCAAAAATGTGCACAGAATTTTTTGTTGGCTCATGAGAGGTGTTTCAATTGACATGTGCTCAATTGAACTTCAGCCAAAATCAAGTCAAAAACTGAATAAAACTAAAGTCCTTTTGTGCAAATATGTAAATGTACCAATAGTTCAAAATGTGAGTTTCAAACGAAAATTTGCATAACACAAAAGTTGTAGATCTTGAAAATTTAAGCAAAAATGGTATTCAACACTTTCCCATTTGAGCCCTCCAAATAGGAGATAATTTTAGTTTACCGAGAGGTCCCTGGAAATTTCAGAAATCGCAAAAGAGCCCCCATCTCCATCTCTCTCTCCCGGCTGGCTCTGTTTCGCCCGCCGCCCGCCGTACGCCGCCGGTGGACTTCGTCCACCGCGCGCCCGCGGCCAAATGGACCCGGGGAAACCTCTCCACGCCACCTGGCCCGCCCCTTGGCACCTCCTCGCGCGCACACGCGTCCCAGGCCGCTCCCGAGCCGCCACGACACCCGGCCGGCGCAGCGCCGCTGCCTCCTCCGCCCGCTCGCCGTCGAGCCGCCCAGGACCAAATCAACCGCCCCCAGTCACTGCATTCCTCCCCCAGGAGCTCCTTGGCCTATAAAGACCCCCCGCACCCCACAGTCGCGCCCCTTCTCCCTCTTCTTCCTCCTCCCGCCGCTCCGCCATGGCCGCCGAGATCTAGCTCGCAAGGGCCGGCTAGCCCAGCCCCACATTGCCCCCTCCGACCACCGCAGCAGCTTCGCCACCTCCCAGTTAAGCTCCACGCGCGCGGAATCGAATCCAAATCCCCTCCCGAAGCCGTTCCCCTTTTGCGCCGCCGCCGGCGAACTCAGGCTCACCGCGGACCGACCAGCTCCGGGGAAGACCGAGCCCGATAGCTACCCCAGAAGCCTCCACGAGCTCACGCGGTGCTCGTGCGCGCCTTGTTCCCCTACCCCGAGCCCTCCTTCGCCTCCAGCGCCGGCGAACCGAACAACCGACCCGCCATCAACGCCGACGAGCTTGAACCTGTGCTCCAAACGCTCGAACGTCGACCAGGGTAGTTGTTCCTCGATCCTTTCTCCCCCACGCGCCTCCCCGTGGCAGCCCCGGTAAGCCCTGCACCGCAGAACACCACCGGCAAGATGCCACGGCGGAGAAGGCCGGCGAAGGACCCGGTTGTATTTTGTTTTTTTCGTTTAAGGGTGTTTCTGCAAGTTTTTTAGTGTACACCAGTGAACTCCTAAAATGCGAAACAAATCACAAAAAAATCGGAAAAATGCAAACTCAACTGATCAGGATTCCTTGTAACAAGATCTACAAATTTTGTAACATTCACATTTGCAGAAACTCAACCGAGTTTAATCTAGGGAAAAGATTAAGAAAACCACCTTATGTATGTTCATGAAGTTCTGCTCATCAAATGACCTTGATTTTTGGATATGTTATCACTAATGGAATTTTAAGATCACAGTAAAAAGATGACACCAACCCAAAACAGTTATCATGTTGGAACAATCAAGATTCTCTAATCTGTTGTTAGCTTTCTCGATTTAATTCTAGAAATTATGCACATGAAATTGCCCTGGAATTTTTACTGCGTGCATGTAAAACTAAAACACTGTTAATACCTAAATTTAAGATTTATTAAAGTTCATTTGCTATATACCATGATTTATGCTTGTTTAATCAACGTAATTCCTCATATATAGTTCTTATGCTCAGAAAAATCCATGTTTATTTCTGGAGTCTCTTTTTAGCTCTGTATTCCTGTCTAAAAATTTTGAGCTGCAGTTACTGAGTTTGGCTTTGTCGAATAATCATGCTTAGCATCTTAGGGCTAGATTTACTATTTTTGTTCTGAGTAATCTACAATGTTTCTGATCATTATTTTTGGGCATGATCTTGTTTAGAGTATGTTCTACCTGTGATAAAAAGTTCAGATGCAATACTGGTCGAATGCATCTTGAGAAATTCATGCAAACTCATGTTAAGTTAACTGAATAACTAATTTATCATAGTGAGTTAAATCTTGAAAAATTTTCTGGAGTATGTTTAACTCAGGACTAGTCTCTGGTAAAAATTTGAGAACCAAATCCTTAGTAAAACTTTCTGTATAATTAATCCTTGTTATTGGATTGCTGTTTTTAATCTTTTTATCACCTCTGCTATATAAGTGTATAAAATCTGGAAAAATTTCAGTACTGAGTTTATGCTTTGAAGTTGCTTGCATAAAATTTGTAGCACCAGAACCCATGTTGAACATTCTGTACAAAAAGATGAAGCAACTAGAGTAATCCATTTGCATGAATAGTTATAATTTTTGCTCTATGGTAGATGCTGAATTTTATACCATGAATGTTCAAGTTTGGATCTGAGTTACCTTAGTGTTTCATCACTAGCTCTTTAGTAGTTGTGTTGATAAGAAATAAGGGAAGCATGCTATGTGTTGAAATTAAATTTGAAAACCCAAAACCCCACTCATTCATGAATAACCGTAGTTATGTTTGCTACTCTATAAACGATTGCCCATGCAATGAAATGTGAAATCGTCACTAAATTAACTTTCGTGGACTACAACTTTATCGTGAAGGAAAGAAATTGTATCCATGAATAACTCAAAATCTTGCATTGCATATAGAAACGGTTAACCTCGCGGACGGAGACTACGAACTGGTGCCCGCGGACTCTCGTGCGGAGCAGGAGGTTAATCTGAACTGTACTAACTTGTCTCAAGACCTGGGCCAAGCCCCAGAAGCTTTTCTGCCTGACAGTGCCCAAGAAGGCAAGCCCCGGAGCATAATCCCACTATTTTTCCGAATTATCATTCTGCTATCTATTTATTAATGTATAGTAATAGTTGGTTTTCTGCATTTAAGTTCTCTAGGCGTTGATCGAAAACCCTAGATGCGTGATCCATAGGAACCTATGTTTGATACCGGATCTTTTTATCGACTAGTTGCCATGCTAAATAGGCACGGTAGAAGTCGAGTGGTTCCCTGCCTCTCGCGAGCAAATAGGAATTGTACTGACTTTAATTCCTGTTGAAATGTAAGGACAACAGGCGGGGTTGTGTAGTTGTGATACCCCGCTGGTGTAGTCAAAAATGACTAAGGTCGCGGTGTGTGGCTCATTTCGTTAAGCGTTTGAAAGTACTAGCCACATACCGAGAAATATGGTAATCGGTAAGCTTAAGTACCTGATTGGACCGGCGAGTGGAACGATCTCGCACCCTCCTGGTAGAAGTAGGGTTTATTTTTATGTCGCGACGTACGGGTGCAGAGTGGTCGGACTCTGTAGTCGGGGAGGGTGTTCCGGATCCACGGACTGGAAAGAAAGGGGAAAAGTAGCGTGGGCGGGAGCGAAGTCGATCCCCATGCGTGTGGTTTAGGTTCCCCTGGCCAGGTTGAAATTCGATTCGGAATCGTCCGCCTCTCACGGCATGAGATTTCTTAATGATTTCGGTCACATACAGTAACAAGTGGAATACGATGATGAAAATACTGCTGGTTGATTAAATGGTTGCTCTACCATGTTTGAGTAGAGTTAGTTGCAAATTTAGAATGGTTAATTCCACTAGAATCTGGCTAAGTAAAATATGAAAGTAAGGATCAACACTTAGCGGCATTTTTTTTGGCAAACAAACCCTACCAACCAAAAAGCCTTGCATGTCTAGTTATCGGACTATGTTATATCCGGAGACGGGTCAGTCTTGCTGAGTATTAGTATACTCAGCCTTGCTTGTGGCACTGTTCAGGTACTAACTTTGAAGATCTGTTTGCGAGTCTTACTTGGCCTTGTACTCTGCCTCCGGGTTGGTCTGTTGAGTGGGATGGCCCTTCAGCTGGTGCTAATCACCCTCCCGCTGAGTGACGCATTCGTACGGGCTTTACCGATGCGTCACGTTATTTCGTTAGTTATCTTTTAATGCTTCCGCTGAACTTTGAGACTTGAATAATTTGAGGAGTTGGAACTCCGTAGTACTTCGCTAGTCTGAACATGGTTTGTAATAAATTTTCTTTCCGCTACAATCACTCTTAGATGTATGAGATGGTTTGTGTTGTAATCTCTGGGCTCACCTTCGTGTGGGTGTTGTCTGCTGATCCTGGAATAGCGTGGCTTTTATCGAGGCTTCACTCGAGGAACTACCGGTGAGTGCCAAATTGGGTCAGAGTTGCTTAGCAACGAAGATCAGTGCACCCGGGCCCAGTAGTTTTGGGTGGTTCCGCCACAGCTGGCATCAGAGCTCGCAGACAGCCTACCAGAGATGGCAACCTCGGTTTTCAAAACAACAATTTAAAACTTGACTTCAAAGCTACTAAAGTTTTTGAAAGAGTTTAGGATCTCCAAGGAAAAGTCTAGGACGTAAAGCCCTAGGGAATCTTATGGGTATAATCAGGTGGCTTATTTTGTATGGCTAACTTCCAGCACCTTACTTTTCAGTATTTAAATCCTGTAATTTAAATTCTGCAACTACATCATCACCACGAAGGTATGCTTACTCAGTCAGCTGAGGGAGTCTGACCTTCCCGTCGGTGATGCGAGCCGAACGCTGGAGCTCAAGCAGTGGCCTACTTGAGCTGCTGCCCATATACCAATTTCGGTTGAGTATATGGGGAGTAATGGTTCGAAATTGGAATTCAATTCCCCGTCAAAGACGGTACTCAGTCAATACGTTGTTTCGATAACGTATGCTTAACATTGTCCATACGGCGGTAATGGTATGGATGCCGATTCTATAGTGATCGGTAATGTATGGGGACGCTTTCGTGAGTGCTGGCACGAAAGGTTCATTTTATATGCTGTCAATCTTCTGCAGGTACGCTAACTCGAAATCGAATTATAGGCTATCTAGCTATATCGAGTAGCTATATAGTGAGAGACGTAATAGGTATGCCACCAAAGTCATTGCGTAAGACCAAGGTTACTTGGCAATTTTTCCTTGGTGAGGACGTATAGGTTCTGCATTCATTCTCAAAAAGATTAGCAAATAAATCTCTGGGGAAATCGCAAGCAAATCAGTTAAAACACTATCCTAAGGAGCATCCAGAAAGTCTGCAACCTGGTTTCCAAGAATTTTTAACCTTCTGTTAAGTCACTCAAATCGACTTGGGGTAGTAAGACTAAATGATGTTTCCTAAGTTATCAAGCTGCTGTAAAAATTTGAAAATTTTTGAAGCCTTCTAGCTTGGTATTTGTATTTTTGGATCAACCCTGTGTAAAACTGTTAACTCTGAACCGTCTATACAACTGAAATTTTTCGACCTTTATAAGTTGTTCAAACTAAAAATCGTTCAACATGAAAGTTGTAGACAACTAAGTGATGAGCTTACCATAAAAATTTGAAGAATTTTTGACGTCTGTATTGAGAGTTATAGTCAAAATACACCCACTCTGGACACTCAGTTTTCCTGGTTGACTTCACTCTGAATACCTGAGCATATCACCCCCATGGAGTCCGAATTGATCTTAGTGGTGACTAGATGAATTGTTCCTTAATATCAGAGGGATCTTGTGTAAATTTTTGAGAATTTTTGAAGCAAGTTCTCGACAGTTTTGGCCAATTCTTTCACTATTCCAGAGTTAGTAGTTCTTGTTACCATCAGCTGATCCATCGGTCTTTTGTTGGGACAGATGGAAGAGCTGCTGGTCGTTGACGCGCAGGGGCACGTGCACTCCGCTTGCCTGCACTGGGACGGGTTTTCCCGCCGTCTTTGGGAGCTTTTGAGTGCAGCCGGTTACCTCCAGCCACCGGTTTACGATGGCCACGAGTTTGTTGAGGACGGAGTTCGTCGCTGCAGTGTGACGATGGTGATTCCGCAGCACCCGCTCAACGGGTGGGAGCCGATCGTGACTCAGATGGTCGGTCACTACCTGCTGGACACCTGGGAGCTTACCGCCATGAGGGCGATGACCGCTTTTTGCTCTTCGCACCCTCTGGAGGTGGTTCTGACCGCGTTCGGGTTGTTCCCTGCACCTGACCCGGCAGACCCGCTTTGGCTCGACCGGATGGCACACGTGGACGTGGTCGCTACCCTTGACCCGGTCGGGGCCCTTCGGACGACAGCGAGGTGCTTGGACGGTCTCTACAGACTTCACACTTACCAGGGTTATGCCGTCGCTCAGTTGGTGGACCACGCTCAGGCCTTGCACCTGGCGGTCCAGCTAAGAGATGGGCAACTTCAGGAGGCTAGTACCGAGCTCGAGAGCAGGGCTACTCTTATCGCCCAGCTCCACGGCCAGGTTCACGAGCTTCAGGACACTGTGTCGGATCGTGACGCTACGATCAACTTCCTGGAGGACCAGTTTCACGACCTGCAGCTTGAGATGGACGAGGCTCAGGGGCAGCTCCACGCGATACAACACGCGCAGGATGCCCTTCACGCACCTCCCGACGAGATGCAGGTGGACGAGGAGGACGAGCCCCAGGAGATAGAGGGCGTTTCAGAGATGGACTCCGAGGACCAGGCGCCGCAGCCCGCACCGGTTGAGGTTCACACTCCCGCGGCGAGTGAGGCATCAGTCAACATGTAGACCGAGGCACTGTTTCTTAGCTTTTGTAGACTCCTCTTAGTGTGGCCTACTTTTGGATCATGGCTACTAGGCTAACTTAGAGTTGAGTAACCCCCTTAGTACTGATGTTAGGAGTGACCAAGTAGAAATGAGAGAACGATGGATGTAATGAACCCCTAAAGCTACTAGTGTTAATTATTAGTGATCTGCAAAACGCTGAAGGCAGCAGCTAGTTCGAATTTTTATCCTCTTTTCCTTTCGGATTTAGCTCCTGAGTTGAATACCAAAGTTGTTCCAAATTTCATCAGGAACCTGCTCGCAAAATTTCAGCCCAAACGGATTGGTATTGCAGGAGATAATCGCAAATTACAGAAGCTCTGTTTTCTGTGAAGCAGAAAAACCAGAGGAGGAGTAATTGAATTTTTCGACTAACCTACTCTGGAAATCTGACTTTGTGATGACTACCAAAGTTGTATATCATGAAATTTCCTATCTCTTGTAAAAAATTCAAGTCCATATCATGTACCGAACTCCAGTTATGAGCGTTTTCGTATCGCTGGTTTTGCTGCACAACCTGATTAAGCAATTTCCAGTATTTCCATGTCATTTTGAGTTGTATATTCCATTTGAAATGATGATAATGATGAGCCTAATGCAAAAGTACTCACATTTCAGATGGTTGGATCAACTCGAGGCACCCCTAGTGGTTTTGGAGCCGGAGGGAATGGTGATCCACCTCCACCTCCTCCACCAGTGGGTATTGCTGAGGTTCTTGCTGCCCAGACAGAGATTTTGCGGCAGTTGGTTCAAGCTCAGCAACAACCGCGGGGTGGGCATCATGCTCATCACGCACAAGAAGCGAGCTACCAAGATTTCCTCAGTACTCAGCCTCCGCTGTTCAATAAAGCGGATGAGCCTCTGGACGCTGACGCTTGGATTCGCACGATCGAGTCCAAGTTTTCTCTATTGACTACTCCTTGTTCCGAAGCGAACAAGACTCGCTATGCCGCGCAGCAGCTTCGCGGATCAGCTCGTATGTGGTGGGATCATTACCACGGGATGCTACCGGCTGATCATGTGGTGAATTGGAATGAATTCAAATTGGCTTTTCGAGATCATCATATTCCAGCTGGACTTCTTGACCGTAAGCTCAACGAGTTCTTGGCCTTGACTCAGGGCACTCGTACCGTGGTGCAGTATGCTCAAGTATTCCATCAATTGTGTCAGTATGCTGGACATCATGCCGATACCGACGCTAAGAAGCGTGAACGCTTCCGTCGAGGCCTTAGTACCAAATTACAGGAGAGGCTAAATCTTGTCCGAGCAGACACATTCAATGAATTGGTGAATATGGCTATATCTCAGGAGGATCTAATTTCTGCACACCGCGCTGAAAAGAAGCGCAAGGCACCTGCTGGACCCTCGAGTGCCTCTGCACCGAGGTATCGTATTGTGCAAAATAACCCACCCGCATCCTCTCAGAAGGCCCCTCAGCCAGGGCGTTGGATTATTAGACCTCCTCAACAGCAGCAGCAGACTCGATTCGGGCTTCCCCAGCAAGCTCGATTTGCACCTCAGCAACAGCAGAACGGCCCTAGGCCGAATGCTCAGCCAGCCGCTCGCCCCGATAATAATAACCGCTGTTTCAGATGCGGGAGTCCGGATCACTTTGCCAAGATGTGCCCCCAGGTGGGACAATCTCAAGGGCAGGCTTCTCGCAGAAATGATCAGCACAAGGGCAAGAGGCAAACCATTCAAGTCAGGCAGGGCCGACTTAACTTCACCAACCTTGCTGACCTTCCTGAGGGAGCACCAATCATGTCGGGTACATTCTCTATAAACCAACACCCCACTATTATCTTATTCGATTCTGGTGCATCTCATAGCTTCATTAGTTCTAAATTTGGAGCAAGGGTTGGGTTAGATTTCTGTCACACAAAAGGGTCATTCATGATATCTACCCCGGGTGGTAAAGTCGCATCAAACCAAATCGTTCATAATGCGCCACTTAGTTTGGGTAGTAAAACTGTTCCTACCACTTTAATCTTGTTGCCACTAGAAGGTATGGACATTATTATGGGAATGGATTGGATGAAAAGACATGGGGTAATGTTAGATATCCCTTCCCGAGCCGTTGAAATAAATTCTCCAACTCATGGTCATTCGGTTCTATATTTACCACATCATCAATGTCACAACTCTTGTGCCTATGCCATGAAAGATATTCGTCTCGAAGATATTCCGGTAGTCCGTGAGTATGTAGATGTTTTTCCGGAAGATTTACCTGGTATGCCGCCAGACCGGGATATCGAATTTGTCATTGAACTTCAGCCTGGTACAGCACCTATTTCAAAAAGGCCATACCGAATGCCGCCTAAAGAATTGGCTGAACTAAAAATCCAGCTACAAGAACTGTTGGACAAGGGTTTTATCCGCCCAAGTGCTTCACCTTGGGGCTGTCCAGCATTGTTCGTAAAGAAGAAGGATGATAGTCTGAGGTTGTGTGTTGATTACCGGCCTCTCAATGCGGTGACCATCAAAAATAAATATCCACTTCCCCGCATTGATGTATTGTTTGATCAATTGGCTGGAGCAAAGATTTTCTCCAAGATTGATCTTCGTTCGAGTTATCATCAAATTAAAATCCGGCCTTGCGATATTCCCAAGACCGCCTTCTCAACCCGATATGGTCTCTATGAATATTTGGTTATGTCTTTCGATCTCACCAATGCTCCGGCTTATTTTATGTATCTCATGAACTCGGTATTTATGCCGGAACTTGACAAGTTTGTCGTGGTCTTTATTGACGACATTCTGATCTATTCCAAAGATGAGGCAGAACATGAGCAACATCTGCGCATTGTTCTTCAACGTCTCAGAGATCATAAGCTATACGCAAAATTCTCCAAGTGTGAATTCTGGCTGGACACAGTCAAATTTCTGGGTCACACTATATCTAGTGAAGGCATTTCAGTTGATCCCAGCAAAGTACAAGAAGTGATGGACTGGAAACCTCCTACTTCAGTTCATCAGATCCGCAGTTTTCTCGGCTTGGCGGGGTATTACCACAGATTTATTCCGGACTTCTCCAGAATTGCTAAGCCCATGACAGAACTACTAAGGAAAGATGTCAAGTTTAAATGGAACACGAAGTGTGATGAAGCATTCCATACATTGAGAGCACATCTAACCACTGCACCAGTCTTGGCTCAACCTGACAACAATAAACCATACGACGTTTATTGTGATGCTTCAGGCACTGGTCTTGGTTGTGTTCTAATGCAAGACAATCGGGTGATAGCTTATGCTTCCCGAGCTCTTCGGCCACACGAGCTAAATTATCCCACTCATGATCTGGAACTAGCCGCCGTTATTCATGCTCTCAAGCTTTGGAGACATTATCTTATGGGCACTCATTGCAATATCTATACCGACCATAAGAGTCTCAAATACATTTTCACTCAAAGTGAGCTGAATATGAGGCAACGAAGATGGCTGGAATTAATTAAAGATTATGATCTGGAGGTTCATTATCATCCGGGCAAGGCGAATGTTGTAGCCGATGCGCTCAGTCGCAAGGTTCACTGCAATTGCCTATCAATGGAGTCATATAATGACACATTGTGTGCTGAAATGCAAAGGCTGAAATTAGAAATTATTCCTCAGGGCTCTTTGAATCATATTTCGGTGGAACCGACACTCTATGACCAGGTCATCATGGCACAATTACACGACAAAAGTGTTGGTATCATCAAGCAGCAAGTAGTAGAAGGTGAAAATAAATATAAGTGTTTCTGAGTGGACCATAAAGGAATTTTGTGGTTCGAGGATCGCCTAGTCGTTCCCAAGAATCCTGACCTGCGGAAACAAATCCTGGACGAAGCACATCTCTCTAAATTCTCTATTCATCCGGGCAGCACCAAGATGTACCAAGATCTCAGGCAAAATTTTTGGTGGACTCGCATGAAGAGAGAGATTGCCAAACATGTCGCAGAATGTGACACCTGCCAGAGAGTGAAAGCTAGTCACTTGAAAGTTGCTGGAACTCTCCAACCTCTACCGATTCCGTCTTGGAAATGGGAAGATATCAGCATGGATTTCATCGTGGGCTTACCAAATACTTCTCAGCACCATGATTCCATTTGGGTCATTGTTGATAGGCTCACAAAGACTGCTCATTTTATTCCAGTGCATACTGAATATCGAGCCAAGAAATATGCTGAGATCTATATTGATCGGATTGTCTGCCTACACGGTATACCCAAAACAATTATATCGGATCGGGGTCCTCAGTTTGTGGCAAGGTTTTGGGAGCAACTCCAAGAGGCTCTCGGAACTAAATTAATTCGAAGCTCAGCTTACCATCCACAGACTGACGGACAGACCGAAAGGGTAAATCAAATTCTTGAGGATATGCTTCGAGCATGTGTCATCCATTATGACAAAAACTGGGACAAATGTTTATCCTTGGCTGAGTTTTCTTATAACAACAGCTATCAGGCCAGTCTGAAGATGGCACCCTTGGAGGCCTTGTATGGTCGACGGTGTCGAACTCCTTTGAGTTGGTCCCAGACTGGAGAACGTCAAATCTTTGGACCTGAATTAGTGGTCGAGGCTGAAGAGAAAGTAAAAATAGTACAAGCAAATCTCCGAGTAGCCCAGTCTCGGCAAAAGAGTTATTTCGATAAAAGAAGGGATCCTTTGAAGTTCATGGTTGGTAATCACGTCTATTTACGAGTGTCCCCAACTCGAGGCGTTCAACGTTTCGGAGTCAGGGGTAAGCTCGCACCTCGCTATGTCGGGCCATATGAAATCATTGAAGAATGTGGACCCGTGGCTTATCGTTTGCGACTTCCTTCACGACTTGCCGCCATCCATAATGTTTTCCACATATCCCAACTCAAGAAATGTGTTCGAGTTCCTACGGAAATCATTGATCAACAGAAAATTTTAGTGGAGCCCGATCTCTCATATACCGAATATCCACTCAGAATTCTGGATCAAAAAGAGAGAGGTACTCGTCGAAAGGTGGTAAAAATGTATAAAATTCAGTGGTCTCATCACACTGAAGAAGAAGCCACCTGGGAGACGGAGGATTATCTTAATCGACATTATCCGGGTTTCATTAGCTCCACCTCAGGTATATCATTTTCCCCGCCTCAATTCAATCATCCAATCTCGAGACGAGATTCTTTTAAGGGGGGTAGGTTGTGACACCTCAGGTGTCAGTACTTTTAAATACAATCAATGTACCTTAGTTAAAGTTAAAATAAAAATTTGAGAAATTAATTCAAAGAGAAAGGACCAAATAAAATACAAATCATACAAAAGAAATTAAAGGAAAAAGAGAAAGGAGTGAAAAGCTACTCAAAATTTAATTCAAAAATGTGCACAAATTTTTTTGTTGGCTCATGAGAGGTGTTTCAATTGACATGTGCTCAATTGAACTTCAGCCAAAATCAAGTCAAAAACTGAATAAAACTAAAGTCCTTTTGTGCAAATATGTAAATGTGCCAATAGTTCAAAATGTGAGTTTCAAACGAAAATTTGCATAACACAAAAGTTGTAGATCTTGAAAAGTTAAGCAAAAATGGTATTCAACACTTTCCCATTTGAGCCCTCCAAATAGGAGATAATTTTAGTTTACCGAGAGGTCCCTGGAAATTTCAGAAATCGCAAAAGAGCCCCCATCTCCATCTCTCTCCCGGCTGGCTCTGTTTCGCCCGCCGCCCGCCGTACGCCGCCGGTGGACTTCGTCCACCGCGCGCCCGCGGCCAAATGGACCCGGGGAAACCTCTCCACGCCACCTGGCCCGCCCCTTGGCACCTCCTCGCGCGCACACGCGTCCCAGGCCGCTCCCGAGCCGCCACGACACCCCGGCCGGCGCAGCGCCGTTGCCTCCTCCGCCCGCTCGCCGTCGAGCCGCCCAGGACCAAATCAACCGCCCCCAGTCACTGCATTCCTCCCCCAGGAGCTCCTTGGCCTATAAAGACCCCCAGCACCCCACAGTCGCGCCCCTTCTCCCTCTTCTTCCTCCTCCCGCCACTCCGCCATGGCCGCCGAGATCCAGCTCGCGCGGGCCGGCTAGCCCAGCCCCACATTGCCCCCTCCGACCACCGCAGCAGCTTCGCCACCTCCCAGTTAAGCTCCACGCGCGCGTAATCGAATCCAAATCCCCTCCCGAAGCCGTTCCCCTTTTGCGCCGCCGCCGGCGAACTCAGGCTCACCGCGGACCGGCCAGCTCCGGGGAAGACCGAGCCCGACAGCTACCCCAGAAGCCTCCACGAGCTCACGCGGTGCTCGTGCGCGCCTTGTTCCCCTACCCCGAGCCCTCCTTCGCCTCCAGCGCCGGCGAACCGAACAACCGACCCGCCATCAACGCCGACGAGCTTGAACCTGTGCTCCAAACGCTCGAACGTCGACCAGGGTAGGTGTTCCTCGATCCTTTCTCCCCCACGCGCCTCCCCGTGGCAGCCCCGGTAAGCCCTGCACCGCAGAACACCACCGGCAAGATGCCACGGCGGAGAAGGCCGGCGAAGGACCCGGTTGTATTTTGTTTTTTTCGTTTAAGGGTGTTTCTGCAAGTTTTTCAGTGTACACCAGTGAACTCCTAAAATGCGAAACAAATCACAGAAAAATCAGAAAAATGCAAACTCAACTGATCTGGATTCCATGTAACAAGATCTACAAATTTTGTAACATTCACATTTGCAGAAACTCAACCGAGTTTAATCTAGGGAAAAGATTAAGAAAACCACCTTATGTATGTTCATGAAGTTCTGCTCATCAAATGACCTTGATTTTTGGATATGTTATCACTAATGGAATTTTAAGATCACAGTAAAAAGATGACACCAACCCAAAACAGTTATCATGTTGGAACAATCAAGATTCTCTAATCTGTTGTTAGCTTTCTCGATTTAATTCTAGAAATTATGCACATGAACTTGCCCTGGAATTTTTACTGCGTGCATGTAAAACTAAACCACTATTAATACCTAAATTTAATATTTATTAAAGTTCATTTGCTATATACCATGATTTATGCTTGTTTAATCAACGTAATTCCTCATATATAGTTCTTATGCTCAGAAAAATCCATGTTTATTTCTGGAGTCTCTTTTTAGCTCTGTGTTCCTGTCTAAAAATTTTGAGCTGCAGTTACTGAGTTTGGCTTTGTCGAATAATCATGCTTAGCATCTTAGGGCTAGATTTACTATTTTTGTTCTGAGTAATCTACAATGTTTCTGATCATTATTTTTTGGCATGATCTTGTTTAGAGTATGTTCTACCTGTGATAAAAAGTTCAGATGCAATACTGGTCGAATGCATCTTGAGAAATTCATGCAAACTCATGTTAAGTTAACTGAATAACTAATTTATCATAGCGAGTTAAATCTTGAAAAATTTTCTGGAGTATGTTTAACTCAGGATTAGTCTCTGGTAAAAATTTGAGAACCAAATCCTTAGTAAAACTTTCTGTAGAATTAATCCTTGTTATTGGATTGCTGTTTTTAATCTTTTTATCACCTCTGCTATATAAGTGTATAAAATCTGGAAAAATTTCAGTACTGAGTTTATGCTTTGAAGTTGCTTGCATAAAATTTGTAGCACCAGAACCCATGTTGAACATTCTGTACAAAAAGATGAAGCAACTAGAGTAATCCATTTGCATGAATAGTTATAATTTTTGCTCTATGGTAGATGCTGAATTTTATACCATGAATGTTCAATTTTGGATCTGAGTTACCTTAGTGTTTCATCACTAGCTCTTTAGTAGTTGTGTTGATAAGAAATAAGGGAAGCATGCTATGTGTTGAAATTAAATTTGAAAACCCAAAACCCCACTCATTCATGAATAACCGTAGTTATGTTTGCTACTCTATAAACGATTGCCCATGCAATGAAATGTGAAATCGTCACTAAATTAACTTTCGTGGACTACAACTTTATCGTGAAGGAAAGAAATTGTATCCATGAATAACTCAAAATCTTGCATTGCATATAGAAACGGTTAACCTCGCGGACGGAGACTACGAACTGGTGCCCGCGGACTCTCGTGCGGAGCAGGAGGTTAATCTGAACTGTACTAACTTGTCTCAAGACCTGGGCCAAGCCCCAGAAGCTTTTCTGCCTGACAGTGCCTAAGAAGGCAAGCCCCGGAGCATAATCCCACTATTTTTCCGAATTATCATTCTGCTATCTATTTATTAATGTATAGTAATAGTTGGTTTTCTGCATTTAAGTTCTCTAGGCGTTGATCGAAAACCCTAGATGCGTGATCCATAGGAACCTATGTTTGATACCGGATCTTTTTATCGACTAGTTGCCATGCTAAATAGGCACGGTAGAAGTCGAGTGGTTCCCTGCCTCTCGCGAGCAAATAGGAATTGTACTGACTTTAATTCCTGTTGAAATGTAAGGACAACAGACGGGGTTGTGTAGTTGTGATACCCCGCTGGTGTAGTCAAAAATGACTAAGGTCGCGGTGTGTGGCTCATTTCGTTAAGCGTTTGAAAGTACTAGCCACATACCGAGAAATATGGTAATCGGTAAGCTTAAGTACCTGATTGGACCGGCGAGTGGAACGATCTCGCACCCTCCTGGTAGAAGTAGGGTTTATTTTTATGTCGCGACGTACGGGTGCAGAGTGGTCGAACTCTGTAGTCGGGGAGGGTGTTCCGGATCCACGGACTGGAAAGAAAGGGGAAAAGTAGCGTGGGCGGGAGCGAAGTCGATCCCCATGCGTGTGGTTTAGGTTCCCCTGGCCAGGTTGAAATTCGATTCGGAATCGTCCGCCTCTCACGGCATGAGATTGCTTAATGATTTCGGTCACATAGAGTAACAAGTGGAATACGATGATGAAAATACTGCTGGTTGATTAAATGGTTGCTCTACCATGTTTGAGTAGAGTTAGTTGCAAATTTAGAATGGTTAATTCCACTAGAATCTAGCTAAGTAAAATCTGAAAGTAAGGATCAACACTTAGCGGCATTTTTTTTGGCAAACAAACCCTACCAACCAAAAAGCCTTGCATGTCTAGTTATCGGACTATGTTATATCCGGAGACGGGTCAGTCTTGCTGAGTATTAGTATACTCAGCCTTGCTTGTGGCACTGTTTTTCAGGTACTAACTTTGAAGATCTGTTTGCGAGTCTTACTTGGCCTTGTACTCTGCCTCCGGGTTGGTCTGTTGAGTGGGATGGCCCTTCAGCTGGTGCTAATCACCCTCCCGCTGAGTGACGCATTCGTACGGGCTTTACCGATGCGTCACGTTATTTCGTTAGTTATCTTTTAATGCTTCCGCTGAACTTTGAGACTTGAATAATTTGAGGAATTGGAACTCCGTAGTACTTCGCTAGTCTGAACATGGTTTGTAATAAATTTTCTTTCCGCTACAATCACTCTGAGATGTATGAGATGGTTTGTGTTGTAATCTCTGGGCTCACCTTCGTGTGGGTGTTGTCTGCTGATCCTGGAATAGCGTGGCTTTTATCGAGGCTTCACTCGAGGAACTACCGGTGAGTGCCAAATTGGGTCAGAGTTGCTTAGCAACGAAGATCAGTGCACCCGGGCCCAGTAGTTTTGGGTGGTTCCGCCACACTGCCGACGCGAGGGAGTTCACCCGGAGCTACCAGGAGTACGAGGACTTCTAGGCGTTCGTCTCCCAGTCGACATCCCTGTGGTGCCCTATTTCCGAGAGCTTCTCGTATATGTTTTTACGCTTCCGCATACTCTGTATTAGACATTTTGACATTAATGTAATAAATAACATTCGTACTCGCTTTATTATATCTTTTTACGTGATATGTGCTGTGATATACTGTTCATTCTGTTGTATATACGTGTGACTTGATCCTGGCACGTATATGATTTCTCGGTTTATGTCCTTTTATAAACCGGGTGTTACAGAGTGGTATCAGAGCCGTAGCGACTGTAGGACGAAAGCCTAGATATAATTGGTCGAGTTTTAAGTCTTTTTCTCTCTCAGCCTTGTCTGCTGAAACTATTTTGCTATTATATTCCTTGAAATTCCAAGATTTTTACTCGTCTTGCCTTGAATCATCTCTATAGAATTAGTTTCTGTAGATCTCTGGCCTGAAGTAAGTTGACTGACCATCATATGTATAAGCTAGATGACCCCTTTATAATAATACGATAGCACGTTCTGCGACGCGTTGTGTTAGTCGAGTTGTGTGTTAAACTCGGCTAAGTGGTGAAATTTGTATGCTTGTTATTATGCTACATGCTTGATTTGGATTTTTGGTTGATTGCTTAGTTTAGTAGTTAAATTTGTTTAATGAAAATCAGTCTTAAGTTAAAGTTAATAAATTAATAAAATGAGTTAGATCGTTGGGGGTAAAACCATCCACTCTATCCTCTCTACCTTATCATGACTTAGCCTTCTCCTGTCTTGCTTGTTGAGAAGAAGGATAGTGCGAAGAGGATGTGATATCCAGGGATTCACCGACAAGGACGTCTCCGACGAGGACGTCGGTTTCTGTAAGGGGGGTAGGGATGTGACACCCCAACCTACAGATAGTACAAGAGAGTTTGAGAATCTCTCAAATGAGGCAGAAGAGTTATGCTATAGTTCCTTTTTCTCGGAGTTATGTAACACCCGTCGGGAGTTAGCAGCAGAGATGCCTGCGCAGTGTTGTCTAAATAAGATAGAACCTTACATAGTGAGGTTTTCTCTCTTCTTTGACCTTACCAATCTATGCTTCCTTTTATCCCAGCTCAGATGTCGGCAGAACAAAAAGGCTTTGGAGACAGTGCAACGGGTGATGGTGTTCATGCAACAGTTCCGTGGAGCAGCCGATAACGGTACAAGATCAGTCTCCGCAAACAACATACCACCCGAAGAATGGTGAGGAAGCTTGCCCGTGTTGCCAATTCTACGGCATCCCTTGTCGTCAAGATCGTGCGACTGAAGATGAAGCTACAACTAGGAGAAACCAGAGGTTGTTCTCCTGTACAAAGAGAAAGAGGTCTCATCAAAAGCAGCTAGCAGAGGATTCCCTTTTCCTCGATAGTCCATCGGCCGGTGAGCTACAGACCATCCAGAAGAGAAAGGATCCTGAGTGCTCTAGAGATACACAGGTCGAGAATCAAGCTCTCTATGATTATGTTGATGGGTTGACTATCACTATGAAGGTGATTCAGCCACGTGGCCGCAAGGAGCCCAAAAGGCAAGCAGCAGAAGTAATGCAAGATGTGATGTTAAGTTCACAGGGAGGTCAACCAAGTAGCGTCATTCACCTCCACCGCAAGTGCTACAAATGCGGACAAAAAGGTCATTATGCCAAAAGTTTTCCACAGAAGCGCCTGTCACCGGTAGCACCAGTCCAGGACCCTTCACCAATCCCACGTACCAGTGGTGACGAGACCGACCTTATTTCTGGGAACTGCTCCAAGCAGGATGCCCAGAATGCAGGATCAGCAGCAGGTGATACCAGTGTGCAGTGATCTTACAAAGCATGAGCAATCCAAGAAGGGGCCAAAAGAGTACCTTCAGGGTAGAGTTCACCATGTGTCAGCAGAAACCATTCGAGATGATAGTCCAGTCATTCTTGGCATGCTTCTAGTCAACTCATTCACAGCCTCAGTGTTGATAGACCCTCGTGCTACACATTCATTCATCAGCACGCAGTTTGCTGCTAAGCATGGGATATTGAAGCTTCCCATGAAGAAGAGAATGGTCGTCAAATCATCAGGAAAAGAACAGATCTCCAGTTACATATGTCCTCGAGTCAGCATAAGGATAGGCGAGGCAACCTTCCCTGAGGACCTTATTGTAATGGAGTCAACAGGAATCGATATCATTCTTGGTCAAAACTGGTCAGCTCGAAACAAACTTGTGATGCAGCCTACCAAAAGAGTGGTAAAGGTCCAGACCTCGTCAGGAGAGCAAATTGAGCATGAGGTTCAACATACTTCCAACGCAAGACATGCGGGTATGAAAATCCGACTCAGGAGTGAGTAGAACTTAATCCCATCCTTGCTTCTCTTTGCTAGCCAGCCCAGAATCTCGGGACGAGATTCCTATAAGGGGGTAGGATTTGTAACACCCTAATTCAAATTTCAGTAATTAATAATAAATTTAATTGGTTTATTTAATTTTCTAGGATTTAATTTGCTTAGCCTTGCATTTATAATTTATTCTTTCTTCATAAAATAATTAAAATTTATTTTAGGGCTAAAATGTGTGTGCATTCATGCTGGTGCATTGTTTTATTTGTTTGAGTGTTAGGGTTGAATTCAAATTCGAATTTGAATTCAAATAGTTAGATTGGTTTGAGTTAGATTGAAATAGCAAATAGAAAAGGGAAAAAGAAAGAGGACCCAACCCAGCAGCCCAAACCCGCGGCCCACCTCTCTCCCCGCGGCCCGATTCCCTTCTTGCAGCGGCCCAGCCTCCTTTCCCCAGCCGGCCCGCTCTCTTCCCTGCTCGGCCCAGCTCGCCCACTCCCGTGTCGCGCGCCCTCCGCGATTTACAAGCCGGACCCGCTTGCCGGCGCCACTTCCCCGCTCAGCCAGCGCGCGCTCCTCTCGCAGTGTCTGACCGCCCGGGCCCGCGTGACAGTCCCTTCTTCCCCGCTTCCCCGGCCGCGTAGCAACGACCGCCCGCGATCTCCACCGGGATCACGCCGGGCATGCCTCCCCGAGATCCCCCGGTGCCCTCCTTTAAACGTACCCCGCGACCCCCCTGCGCCCCATCAGCCACCCCACAGCCGCCACAAAACCCTAGCCTCGCCCGCTCTCCCTGCTCTGCCGCGCAGACCTCCACGCGCCACCGCGGACCACCCACACCGCGCCCTTCCGGCCCCCTGCCAACCACCGCAACAGCTCCGCCGCGCGCCCAGGATCCTCGCCAGGCCCTTCTTCCCCGACCTCGGCCTGTGCAGCGCCGGAATTGCCCCGGCGTACCGCCGCAGGTGAGCTCGGGCCTCGCCGCAATTCCTCGCCGCCAGCCCATCTCCGGTCCTCCTGACCCCTGTAGCACCTCCGCAGGATCATCCCACGTCGATCCACAGAGTCCAGAAGCCCGGAGGACCCCTGCAGCTGCTCCTTCCCCGACTCCGACCAGACGCCGCCGCGCGATCTCACCGCCGGTACAGCTGCGCCACTTCCCCATCCGATACAACGCACGGTGAGCACCATCCCAACTCCCCGCTTCCTTTGCGCAAAGTTTCGTAGGCTGTAGCGCCCTTTAGGTGGCCGCGCATCGCACGCCGGCGATGCCCTGCCGTGCAGAGCCGCCGCCACCTTTGCTCTCGCCGCCACGGACCCCCACGAGCCCAACCAAGCCCGCCAGTGGACCACGCATGCCATGGCGGTGCTCCACGGCCAAAACCCAGCTCGAACCAACCCCTGGAGCGACGGTTTTACCAACTCCGGTGATCCCTGCCGCGGGATTTGTCGCCGGCGGGCGAGCGCCGCCGCCCCATCACGCGAGATGTATCTCAGCCCCACGATCGGTCTTGGAGGCACAGGATTAGAACAAAAACCGATCAGATCAGAACCACTAGATCTAGATCCAACGATCCACATCGCTAGATACCCCTTCAGCCTGACACTTTTGCTTAAGAGCCCCTTGACTTCTTTGAAAACAACGCGCCGTACCAGCAGTTCAAATTTAATTATAGTTACGCCCAGAATTTAACACCCGGACCCCTGAGCTTTCTGGAAATCGAATCTGCCGTCCAGTACTAGTCTTTTTGCGAGTTAGACCCCAGAGTTTTAGTTTAATTACGTTTTAGTCCTCGGTTTTGCCCAGAAACCCCTTGGAACTCCAGTTTTCTTACAGATAGGTCCATAGATCTTGTTTTTAGCCTAGATTTTGCGTTTTAGCTCTGTTTTAGGCGTTCTTTATGTCCACGCGATCGTTGTAATGCGTAGAATAGTTCTACCTAGTTTGGTTTGCCGTTTTCATGTATTGTTGTGCTGTTTCTTAGTGTTTTCTCTTGTTTGCATGTATGTATATGATTGTGGACTTGTTTTGGCGTTGCGAACGTGAGTAGACATTGAGCTACCGGAGGAGCCCCAGTATCAGTACTAGGAGCCATCTTCTGAGCAGTTTGAGCAGCAAGAACAGTTTGAGGAAGGCAAGTATAACATGAACACCACCTATCACTTTTAAATACAATTTCATACTGCATTTTAATACTGTATGCCTATAAGGACTTTCCTAGCCACTTTATAACCTCTATACATCCCTTGGGTTGCATTTTGGTTAGTTGTGCTAGGTGCCGCGCTATAACACACATGGTCTTTTTAATTAATTTGATTAATGGTATATGCAACTTAATTCTGAGAGTGGCCCGTTTGAGGGGTTCACGTCTCGTTAAAATATGTTTTGTTAGAAACATGGTTTAGGGGGCCAGTACGGTGCTGGGTTGGCCACTCTCCATAAGGACCGGTTCATAGAGCGACAACTTGGGACAACAGCGCTACCACAAGACTGGAATGGGACGGTCTTGGCTTACTAATTAGGTCATTTTGGTTCGGGAGTAACTTACCGACGGGGCAGGAGGGGTGGTGAGCTTCAATGGTCCCTAGGCTACGAGGCTTGGTCTGCGTACCCCTCGAGGTGGTCACCACCGTTGCGGAGCCTGATTCCTTAGTGGTTACAACTTACCAACGTGTCCTTTGTAACGGCCTCGTAGTGAGTTTGCTAGTTATCTCACCTAAGGAAGTGTGATGAACAACTAGCGTAGCTCACGACTTGTGGGTAAAGATGTGCAACCTCTGCAGAGTGTAAAACTGGTATACTAGCCATGCTCATGGTCATGAGCGGCCAAGATCCTCCTTTTGATTAGTGGGGTTATCTCCTTCCGACGAGAGGGGTGCCTCTCGGGGTTACCTTGGCTTGGTTCGGTTTGGTTCTCAGTAGTATCATGATTAATTTTGATTAATTACTATGTAACTGGGTTTATGGTAATTCATCAACTTGTAGTAAATAGCTTTAATAAAATTTTGCCAAGATTAAAAGCTAATGCAGTTGAGTCAGCCAACCTTAGAGCCTCATAGTTTGTGTTATATTTGTTGAGTACAAGTTGTGTACTCACTCTTGCCTACTCTACTCTTTTTCCTCTTGGGGACACTCTACTGCTGCTCAGTTCCTGCCGACGCGAGGGAGTTCACACGGAGCTACCAGGAGTACGAGGACTTCTAGGTGTTCGTCTCCCAGTCGACGTCCCTGTGGCGCCCTGTTTCCGAGAGTTTCTCGTATATGTTTTTACGCTTCCGCGTACTCTGTATCAGAAATTTTGTCATTAATGTAATAAATAACATTCGTACTCGCTTTATTATATCTTTTTACGTGATATGTGCTGTGATATACTGTTCATTCTGTTGTATATACGTGTGACTTGATCCTGGCACGTATATGATTGCTCGGTTTATGTCCTTTTATAAACCGGGTGTTACACACATGCGCCACGGCCAAACCATGACTCAAACCGAGCCTGGGAATGCCGGATTGGCCTTCCCCGGTGAGCCCGCCGCCGCGGAGCTCTGTTCCGGCGGTCAGCGCCACCGCCCGCACGCCCCTTCGCCCGTGGCCACCCGATCAATATCCTACGGCTCGGATTAGATTGGCCCGAAGTCAATTCAATAGAAAACGGTCAGCGCTAGTCCTTTTGCAAAAGAGCCCCTACAGATTTCCGTAATCAACCCGCAGTCCACGCCCGTTCAAAAATATTTGCAGAACAGCCCAGTTTTCAATGTTTAGGCCCCTAATCTTCTTAGAAATAGAACCCACCGTCCTGACTTGATGTTTTTGCTGGTTAGACCCCAGATCTAAGGTTTATTTGCAGTTAGGTCCTCGGTTTTTGCCCAGAAACCCCCTGTAACTCAATTTTTCTCGCAGATAGGTCCCTGGATCTTGTTTTAAGCGTAGTTTTCACGTTCTTGCTCCGTTTTAGGTGTACTTTATGTCCACGCGATCATTGTAACGCGTAGAATAGTTCTAGCTTAGTTTTGTTTGTTGTTTTTATGTATTGTTATACTATTTCTTAGTGTTTGTCTTTGTTTGCATGTATGTGTATGTGCTAGACTTGTTTTGGCGTTGCGATTGTGAGTAGACATTGATCCTTCGGAGGAGTACCAGTACCGGGAGCAGCCACCACCTTCTGGGTAGTTTGAGCGGCAGGAACAATTTAAGGAAGGCAAGTATAACATGAACAATACCTATCACTTTAATTACATTTTCATACTGCATTTTAATACTGTATACATATAAGGACTCTCCTAGCCACCTTGTATCCTTTATATATCCCTTGGGTTGCATTTTGGTTAGTTGTGCTAGGTTGCTGCGCTCTCACATATAATGTTCCTTTTTAATTAATTTGATTAATGGTATATGCAACTTAATTCTGGGAGTGGCCCGTTTGAGTGGCTCACGTCTCGTTAAAATTGGTTTTTCTAGAAACTTGGTTTTGGGGGCTCGCACTGTGTTATGTGCTAGCTACTCTCCATAAGGACCGTACGTCATTAGAGCGACAACCTGGGACAACCGCGCAACCACAAGACTGGAATGGGACGGTCTTGGCTTAGTAATTAGGTCATTTTGGTTCGGGAGTAACTTACCGACGGGGCAGGAGGGGCGGTGAGCTTCAATGGTCCCTGCACTACGAGGCTTGGTCTGTGTTATCTTGTACCCCCTCGAGGTGGGCCCCATCGTTGCGTAGCCTGAATCCTTAGCGGTTACCCCTTACCAACGTGGTCCTTTGTAACGGCCTCGTAGTGAGTTTGCTAGTCATCTCACCTAAGGAAGTGTGATGAACAACTAGCGTAGCTCACGACTTGTGGGTAAAGATGTGCAACCTCTGCAGAGTGTAAAACTGGTATACTAGCAGTGCTCACGGTCATGAGCGGCCCGGATCCTCCTTTTGATTAGTGGGGTTACCTTGGTGGTTTCGGTTTGGTTCTCAGCAGTATCATAAATAATTTTGATTAATTACTACGTAACTGGGTTATGGTAATTCATCAACTTGTAGTAAATAGCTTTAATAAAATTTTTCCAAGACTAAAAGCTAATGCAGTTGAAGCAGCCAACCTTAGAGCCTCATAGTTTGTGTTATACTTGTTGAGTACGAGTTGTGTACTCACCCTTGCCTCCTCTTCACTTTTTCCTCTTGTTCTTTTGGGGATACTCTACTGCTGCTCAGTTCCTGCCGACGCGAGGGAGTTCACCCAGAGCTACCAGGAGTACGAGGACTTCTAGGCGTTCGTCTCCCAGTCGACATCCCTGTGGCGCCCTGCTCAGCTTCCGACGAGAGTTTACATATATGTTTTATGCTTCCGCATACTCTGTATCAGACATTTTGTCATTAATGTAATAAATAACATTCATACTCGCTTTATTATATCTTTTACGTGATATGTGCTGTGATATATTGTTCATTCTGTTGTATATACGTGTGACTTGATCCTGGCACGTATATGATTGCTCGGTTTATGTCCTTTTATAAACCGGGTGTTACACTGATGAAATTATCTCTCTAGATCGGCCCAATATAATATGGAATTTGCCGGCAAAGTGGTGAACCAAGTAAAGGCCGATCCAGACAAAGACAAGGAGAACAAATGGACTCTGAGTGCATCATGGTTGCCCGCTTCTCCCAACTGTAGAAGGAACCTATTAACATGCTCCATCGTAGAAACTTCTTCCTACCCTGAGAACTTTGTGAAGTCAGGCATCTTATACTTGTGTGGGAGAGGAATCTGATCATAAGCCAGAGGATAGGGAGTTTTGTACATAACAGATTGTTGCTTTGGCCTCAAACCAAACTGCTCTCTCATCACTTCAGCTATCTTTGTGCTCAAATCAACTTTCAGCTCAACTATTGGCATTTGCTGAGGGAAACCGTACTCGCTGCATTGGTCATCATCGCAAGTTGTTGAGCTACATGGTTCATCGGCTGTCCAGCTGATTGCATCTGTTTTGCTTGCTGGGACATCTGATTGGGTATCTACTGAGTCATTATCGGCTGTGTAGCTGATGGGTTAGCCGATTGTTGACCATTAATGTCCATGTATGGCACATTGACATACCGTATCTATCCAGTTGCTTGATTATGGAATACCCAGTTGATTCCCTTCTGATGCGGAGATTGCGACAATAACACTTCTGAAGGAGACTGGGGTTGGAGCAGGATAGCAAGACGCTGCTGCGGGGTCATCGGCGATGGCACCGATGCATTAGCTTGTGCCATCTATTGTGGACTCCATGCGCCTTGTGCATTCAGCTGTCTTGCCGATGCATCCTGTTGTGCACCCATCGGCTGAACGGCCGATGGATCAGGCTTAGAGGCTATCGGCTGAGAAGCCGATGCATTAAATTGCATCTTGGGTGGCGTAGAAAAGAAATCCGGATGCATACCATACCCAGTAGCAGGATCACATCCTTTAGGAAATACGGACGCAGATCCACCTTGCACAGCTGTAGCAATCGGCGGCGTGGTTAAGTAGATAGGATCTGATGTACCCGCCGATGCTGCAGTAGTCATCTGGGGTGGAGTTTGACTGTTGCTTGTTCCTGCTGGCTATTTTGAGCCGATAGGGCTGCTGCCATAGACACCTCCAAGGGAGTATATTGCATCTGATCTGGTTGTATATAGCACCATGGAAACGTGCCTTCAGCAAAAGTCTTGACCACTGCATTGTGCACCGTGTTGCCCATGACTATTGCACTCTTGAAGAAGGCTTGTGCCACAGATTGGCCAACTGCGTCTATCATCTTGCTTTCACGTTGAGCCTCTGTTAATGGCTGGAAAGATGGAAGATTAAACTTCTTGATCACCTCACCAGATTTGTTGACACTGTACGACTTGAGGCATTCACGTTTGAATTTCTCCACCAGCTCTTCATATTCCTTCTTTTGTTCTTCTTTGAGCTTATCTTCAGGAATAGGAATCTGGTTCTCTTCACTAACTGTAGATTTATCTGTGATTTCCACCATGTTGAAACTTTCTGTCCCACCGGGCGTGCCAAAAGATGTGTTGATGCAAAAATCAACACACTGGAATCCGAGGGCAAGTGTTCGCCGAGTCACGAAAAGTCAACCAAGTGTGCCAGTCAATTTGACCTGAAATTGACAAGGGAGAAAACAAAGTCAAATTCGAGAGCGTATCGGCTGGGATTTCGAATATCTCTCATATGGGCGTATCGGCAAGCTTTACTGATACTATAGATGACAAAACGATATTAAATGCAAGCGCGTAGTATACGAGTGTATCGGCAGGATCAGTCAATACACTAAACAACAAAACCGGCTTTGAACAGCCGATCGTGTATGTATGACAAGATCTAAGCTACGAATGTGTAACTCAGATGATGTTAAGCTAAAAACATATCTAAACCGGCTCTTGAGATAACAAAAGTGTTACTCCAAAATCTAAAGCCGATCTAGTATGTTTTTAGATGTGACAATGGCCAAAAAACATAGGAAAACCTTCAAATCTAGCAGATATCGATAATTGGTGAATAAATCTAGACGAGACGACAGCGATGCGTCCGGAAGACAAAGCCTAGATAAACTCGATAACTTTTGAATAGATTTGAACGAAGCCACAGTGATGCGCCCGGTAGCTAAAGCTCAAATATACTCGGTAAAACAAAAACTCACCAGCAAATCAAGTCGCTCGAATGTGAGGCATCCTTGATCAACTTGAAAGAACTCATCGAAAAAAGAAGAGAAAAGGCAAAGTCGCCGAAAAAGTGCAAAAGAATTGTAAAGTTTGTTGTATTGGATGTGTATCAAGTTTTTTCGGTCCCTTACAACTGATATATATAGCCTAGCGCTATCGAGTTGTAGCCAATTACGGCAAATATTACTTGACTTAAAAGAAAAGACTATCTAAAGATAAACTACTTTAAATATTACAACCGAATCATCAAGATTCTCGTAGAGTCCGGATCCTCTCCTCCTTCTCTGACGTCATCAGCAACTATCCATCGGCCGGACACCAAAATGGACAAATCAGCATCTTTACGGTATATTCCTCTGGCCCATCGGACGGATTCCATCGGCCGATTCCAACACTGTGCATTTTTTGGTTTCTTCCAAATCAGCCACCTTCTCTTCACAAAAATCACCTTCTTTGACACATGTCAAAAAACGGTGTCAACAGCCGGCATCAGCCAGAGATGTGTCAAGCTGTCTACATACCCAGGTGAAGAGGATTCTCTCGTGCTACACCAGATACACAGCTGTGCTAGTTGTGTTGCATGACCCGAGGATGCCAGGATTTCTCGGGGAAATGGTCACCAGTTCAGGCGTTCTGCTCGCCACCACCATCCAATCTCCAGCTAGGGAGATGACAAAGAGGATCATCGCATGGTTCTAGAATGACGAACGAGTACAGATTGATTCCCTGGGCCATATTCCCAACTGAGGACGCAACAGCCACCCACTCGGCAATTGCCAAAGCTCTGAACCACATGCAAGGATAGCACCAGCTCTTGATATCCACCATTGGGTCTTACCTGTTTCACATGGACAGCCTATTGAGGAGCTTGGAGAAGGAATATCACACCATGCAAGATGGATTCACCTCTTGTGCATGGCGCAATCAGACCCTGGAAGAAGACATTCAGCGAGAAGCTGATGATGCTCGTTGTGCCAGAGAGGATCAGATAATGCTAGCTCAGAAGCTCAACAATGAGATTGCCCAAAGATTGATTGCTAAAATCAAGCTTTCCAAGGCAGAGACCGAGCTCGCTAAGCTCAAGGCACAACAGATTGAAATGAAGTGTAAGGAAGGAGCGTACAATGCAGCCATGGAGCTAGTACAGAATCAAGCCCATCACAACCTGAAGGCCCGGATTGGGTCAGACCCAATCGGAGTCAACAAGATCCAGGAGTGCCAGCCAGCCATCGGGAAGGAGGACTCCTCGGTGACACTGACAGAGCCTCAACTAAAGGAATGCATACACGAGAACCTGCCATCCTTGATTGGAACTGAGGAACCATGGACCAGCACCAACGACTGGACCATTCCAGAGGTCTACCCGAGAAAGGACCAGATGTGGCCGCCGTGGAAGAAGCCCCATCGCTCTGAAGAATAGAGCACGTGTTGAGGTTCCAGGAATAAAGTAGAGTTGTATGATAATTAGGGTGCCGAAGTCCCATTCCGGCAAGAGTCAGAGTTGCACCGAGCCTCCGATGACCCATTCCGGTGTAAGTCTCCGTGAGTCGAAGTCAAGAGCCGATGACACATGCTGGCTGAGTTCATCTAAGTAGTCCCTAGTTGAGTAGAGCCAGTCTGAGTTGTCAAGCTTCTTTTGTAAGCTTTCACAATGAATCCTAGACCGGTAGATGTGTTGTCTGTAAGGTTTGATGTAACCTCGAGATGACATGAGTGTAAGGCTTGTAATAATGATTGAATGCTTGGATCTTATGCTGATTTAATGGTTCTTTATTTGCGTCTTCTTATTGAGTGAACTTGTAATGATTGTCTTGTTAAAAATAGTCTCCTTGTGGTGAGAGACGTTATAAACAAGTTAACCACCCCTATACGATGCAGAACACTATGGAAAATGAAGACCTCGCTCCGCACTCCGAGGAGTTTCAAGAAAGCCACTCCAATGAGAAGGTCAAGCTAGGATCAAACCCTTCTATAGTAGAGATGCATCTCAAGCTATACCCGTTCATCTATCCTTCGCTTATGATGCCAAGTGTATAGATCCAATCCCCGATAGGACACCTAGTAGGAATGTCAGCCAGAAGGCGGATAGATGTGCTTAGATATCACAACCACCAATGAAGCAAGGCAGAGGCGCAGCCCAAACTACTGGAGCTTCATGAAGTCCTACTGGACAGGTGGACAAAGGAGAAGACGGTGTAGAATAGAGATGAAAAGAGAAGCAACAGATCAAGAACCAAAGCAAGATGTGAAGTATCGAGAACACATCGACAAGGAAGCAGCCGACTGGAGGAATCAAAGAGACTTCGCTAGGTGAAGAAAAAGTCCTCGAAAGTACCCTAAAGGCCCTTCTCAACCACCAAAAAGCAAAATGAGGATAGAATAGGGACACAAGAAAGAAGGTGACGTGATAGGAAGTCCCGAAGGAGGAAGATAATAAACCAAGAAGCAATCCTGAGGAGTAGCCAACCAGGAAGCGTACCAGGAAGAAGCCTTTCCCTGTCGCTGAGTAACGCCCCGAGGGAACTCCAGATGAGTTTAGTGTATATTAGTTGGTATACTTTCCCGGCCGGGAACTAGGATAACCTCAGATAGGGTGTGGAAAGGCGCTATCAACAGTTTTCCAATGATGATCTCGTACACAGAAGACGCACTCACAGTGCAAGAACCCTGTCAGAAAGACCCTAAGGGAGGTCCAACAACCTCAACAGAGGTTTCAGACAAATGAAGTAAAGATCTCGACAGATCTCAAGATTTCAGTTGGAATATCAAGAAATAGTCAGAATTTCAAGGAGGTTACACAAGAACTATGGTAAAGTCAACCAAGTTTTCCATTGGTATTCAGAAGCCAACCAACCCCGGACGATGCCGGATACTACCAGTTGGTGTCAGATAAAAAGGAACAATACACTCACGAATAAATGGACGAGAAAACATGAGCACTCGAAAAAGTAACTGTCCAACCATGATCAAGCCAAAGGTCAGACCTCAGATATAAGAAATTCAACTGCTACAAAGGAATAAGGATCATTGAGTGCGCTTTGGAGCATTTCGATCCCGATCTTTCGATGAGAGTTTGATCCTGATCTTTCGATGAGAGGAACTGGATAAGTCGATTAGAGGTAGAAGATGACGTTCACAGCCCAACTACAGCAATCAAGATGCTACGCCTTAGCAACCGATACACCACCTCCAATGGTCGCTGCGATCTTGTGGAGCACAATCGACCCGCCACTAGGGCACCTGTCCTGCAAGCCATCGAGAACCAGCAAGAACAAGTAGAACAAGCACTAGATTGCTAGATAGAATTGATGAACTCAATCTGAATCACAATATGGTGGGGTTCTGTAAATAATCAGAAGGGCGGTTGGTCCAACACGCGCGCTGAAACGCGATAGCAATGGCTAACTCAACGAAAACAAAACCCCAGTGTTCTTGGCGGAGGCTAAAGGGTAAAAGAACGTGGGAGGACAACCATAGGGGTGCTAGGGTCGTGCTCCAACCCTTGGACGCATCCATAATGGACTCAACTTGATACACGACCCATTGGGCCAAAATAAGATGATGCAACATCATGGGCAGAAAACATCTCGGTATAAAATAGACAATTGTGGCCGACTTCAAAAATATATGGATGTGAGGTTGGATCTGTTGGAAAGTAGACTTGATAAGCTTTCCACGAAGTACTTGAACGGCCCAATCCGAGTCCGTATGCGACTGTGGCTGTGGCGGAACCACCCAAAATAAATTGGATTAGTGCGCTAACCATCATTGCAAAGGCAACTCTGATCCAACTCGCACGTACCTCGGTGGTTCCTCGAGTAAAATCTCGATTAAAGCCACAAAAAACCAGGATCGAATAAGCAAACCTCACACAAAGGTGAGTCCAGAGAGTATAACAACACGCATTTCATACATCACAGAGTCTTGCAACAGAAATTTAAAATTATTACAAAACCAGTTCTGAAAGTAAAACAGTAGTACTACAGAAGTTTCAACTACTACAGTTCATCAGAGTTCATTTATTCAGCGGAAGGTAAAAACACGATAACTAACGATAACATGATATCTCGATAAAGCCCGTACGAGACATCACTCGGGAGTAGAAGCATCAGCACCAGCTGAGGATCCATCCCACACCACAGACCAACTCGGAGGTAAAGCAGTTAATTCAGCAAACATATCTTCATAAGTAATACCTGAAAACAAAGACACAAGCAAGGCTGAGTATACTAATACTCAGCAAGACTTACTCGTCAACGGATATAACTTAGTCCACTTAACTAGACATGCAAGGCTTTTTGGCTAGAGGCGTTTGTTTTGCCGAAAAACCGATTAAGAGTAGATCCTTAATTTCAGATTTTAACTTTTTCATATTCTAGTGCAATTAACCATTCTAGATAAGCATCTTTTTCTAAACAAGTATGGTAGTGAAAAACATTAATCATACAATAGTATTATCATCAGCAACGTATTCCACTTGTTACTCTATGTAGCAGAAGTGTTAAGCAGTCTCATTGTTCGTGAACGGCAGAACGATTCGAATCGAGTTTATTAATCTTGCAAGGCAAACCTAACACACACGCCCGGAGCACCGATGGGTCACCCCAAGCAACCTTTTCCTTTTCTTTCCGGGTCGTGGATTAGGGCCACCCCCCAGAGTACATGGCCCCACAGACTACGGATGGTGCCGGGTCAAGCCAGAACGTGTACTCACCATTAAATGGGACCAAAGTTAGAAGGGTGGGAGAAGTCCACTTGCCGGTCCAATCAGGTACCGAGCTTACCGATTACCATATTCTCGGCATGTGGCTAGTACTTTCAAACGCTTAACAACCACTACCACACATTGCAGCCTTAGTACATTGTTCCTAAACTAACGGGGTCCCATGATCCCGCCGTAGGTCTATAATTGCAATATGTGATAAAACAGTCAGATCCTATAATCTCGCGAGTAGCAAGAAACTACTCGACTTTTACCGGTCCTAGTTAGCAGAGCATCTAGTCGATGTAACCGGGTAACAAATCATAGGAACCTAGGATCATGCATCTAAGGTTTTAACCAACGCCTGAACATAAATGCATGAATAAAATAATAGTACAACATAGATTGCATAGATTAAAAATAATAGGCATTAGATGCACCGGGGCTTGCCTTCCTGGGCACTGCTAGCCTTGGGCTCTTCCGAACTTTGGTTCGGGTCTTGGATCAGCTCAAGGGTGTTCACTTGTGCATCAGCGGTGTTGGCCTCGTGTGTTGGCACCAACTCGTAGGTACCGTCAGCGAGATTGATAGTTTCTATATGAATGCAACAATGAATTTTATTACAACATGATACAAACACATTTCTTTCCTTCACTATAAAATTGTAGTCTAACATAGCATGTGTTTGTTGTGGTGATCTTAGTTAACTTTATTTACTAGGCAATCGTTTATAGAGTAGTTTATAACTTTACTTTTGTTTCATCAAATGAACTGGGTGGCGGTTTTTAATTCGAATTAAAATACATGAAGTTATTTGACTATTTCAATTCATAAGCTAGAAATAGTTTCTGCAGCTACAAAATTTATACCAGGTATTACATATAATCAACAACTTCCAGTAAAAATTTCAGACAAAAACAGTAAATCATGAATTTATGAAAAATGCTCAAAACAAAATGTACTTAAGTGAAGATGGAATTCCACAAAACATACTACAACACTTATGAAGCTCAAAATTTTACAGAGAAGTCTACACATGGTCCTAAACATACTGTAAATGTTTCAGAATTTTTCCATTACTAAAACAGAAGTAATAAATTCGACAAACTTAAACCACATATAAGAAAACTAATTAGCACAGAAAGTTAGAGTGTTTCTGGATCTCAAATTTTTCAGACATGAAGATATGATCAAAATACAATTCCAAAAATATTTTCAGATTTTTCTAAGCACGGGAACTATTTATCATGAAATAAGCCTACTTAACAAGCTTTAAATAAAATATATAGTTAAACAGATCTAAAAATTCCCAAACTTGCGCAACAGTAAGGTTTCAGTGACATTCATACAAGTAAAAAGTTTCATACACAGAACCTCATTATTTCTACCAGAATTAATACATGAATAAATCTAGGAATCTTGGGGTTTTGAGCTAGTAAATGATGTCCATTTGTCTTCAAATTTTTATCAGAGACTAGAACCAGTACAAGACACATTCTAACCAAAAATCACATAAAGCTACTGAGTGAAACTCCTAGAACATTTAGAGCCTATTTAATATAATCTTTTTCCTAGATTAAAATGTAGACATATTCTAAAGATGTGCATGTAACAAAACTTGTATATCTTGTAACGAGGATTCCAAAACATTTGAATTTGCATTTTTCTGATTTTTCTATGAATTTATATGAATTTTTAAAGTTCACTGGTTTAACTCGAGAGGTTCATGTATATTTTTCAAACTAACCCCTGCACTTTTGTTTTCTTTTAAGTCTGGGTCCTCGGCCCAAAACAGAGCCGGGGCTAGCGCGGCGGTTCCCGGCGAGCTCCCTCGCCGGCGGCGGGGGCCCCGTGGGGGAAAAGGAAGTGGGGACCAAGCTCTACCTGCAGAGGGTCTTGACTTGGCGGGAGGTGGTCGGAGGAGGCGTGCCCGTGGAGAGTGGCGGTCGACGGCGGTGGTTCTCGCCGGTGGTGGGGCTCCGGCGGCGCTGGGGTGAGGAGGCCGGGTCGGGGAGCTTTAGTGAGGCGAGGTGAAGCTAGCTGTGTGGTCGGTTTAGGCAATGCCGGTCGGTGTGGGGGTGCTCCGCTGCGAGCTTGACTCGCCGGCCGGACAGGGTCTGCGTGCGTGAGTGGAAGGGTGTTCCCTTTATGGCGACCAAGTCTTAGATGCTAAGGTAAAGAGCTCCTGGGGAAGGTCGATTTGAGCCATGGGAGGTCGGACGGCACCGGCGACGGCGTCAGGCGGCGGCATCAGCTCTGCAGGGCGTCGTGGCGCATGGCAGGCTGCGTGGCGAGCGTCCAAGTGCTCCAGGGCACGTGTCTCTCGCTCGTGCAGCCACACAGGGCCAGGGGGCAAACCAGGGCAGGTTTGGGCCGAAACCAGGGGCGAACGCCACGGCGCCAGCGTACGGCGTCGGGCAGAGAGGAGAGAGAGAAAGAAATGGTCAGTGGTAAACTTGTAAATAGACCGAGCTTCTAGGTTTAACTCTGTAATTTCAATTTTTCTCCTCCAAGATGGGCTCAAATGAAAAACTGTTGTATACAATCTTGCTCAGTTTTTCGAGATCTACAACTTTCGTTTTAGGCACTTTTTCATTTGAGCGATAATTTTTTTGAGTTATTTTAAAGATTCACAAACTCCATAAAAGGATCAATTTAATTTGTTTAATTGGTCTGAAAATTGGGCCCACCTTCCATTTAGCACATGTTACTAATAGTATCAGATTTTTGTGTACAATATTTTGGTGAGGTGATTTGGACATGAAATATAGTTGGAACTTTCTTTATTTACCCTCCCAAAAGTGAAACCAATATTTGAATTTGAAATTCCTTTATCTTTTGTTGTCATTTAATACTTGTTTGCTCTCTCATTAATTCTTCTCTTTGTTCTAATTTGTCTATTAATGACTTTTGAAAACCTAGGGTGTCACAGTGGCGTCCGTCACAAGTTGTTGTTTTTCTGCCGTCCGAATCCAACTCCAGAACGTGTTGGACTTGGACTCTTTAATTCCTTGCACCAAAAGTGACTGGTAGCCTGGTGGAGGACATTAGAAACACTTGCACTTGGTCCCCAATCTACTTCATTGACCTTCCATGTTTTCACTATGCAATCAAACCTTCCATTGATCCATGTAAGTAATTCTGAAAAAGAAAATGTACAAACTTTAAGGTGCAGCATCAATCCATAAAATCTACCAAATATAAAGCTCACATGGAATGCTTTCACCTTTAGTTTTGAAGTGGTTAACAAGGTCATATCTGAGCCTATGATGTCCTCATCAGGAGGAGAGGGAGAGGGGAAGAAAGAAAGGAAGAGAAGGGGAGAAGAGGAGAAGGGGAACGAAGGAGAAGGATGCCCGCCGGAGTACGACATCGCCGTGCCAAGAGGCGCCAAGGGAGAGGAGGACAGCGATGCCTTCACCGCCGCCAGAACACCTACACCAAGCCAGCGCCCGATCGACTACTCCGACGTTGCCGCTCATCCTTTACAGCATCGACTTGTCCCTGCCCTGACTTGACCCGGCGCCGCCCCTGTCTGGCCCGCCTTGAACCGGTAGGCCACCACCTTGCCACCCTCGACCTTCTTGAGTGCTGCCGTTGTGCAAGTCGTCGGCGACGAGCCCTCCATGTAGTACCCATAGGACCCTCCCCTGTTACCTTGTTCCTGTAGGGACCCGTCGCGCCGTGTTCCACCCTTGCAAACAGCCGTCACCCTCTCGACCGGTTGTCAAGCCAAAATCTTGGCCTTGCCTCGCCGCGCCGCTGCCCGACCATGCCGTCGCCCTCGTGTTGCCCTTGTCGTCTGGCGCCGCCATGGAACGGCCACGCCGGAGCCCCGCAAATGCCACGATCGCATCGCGACCTCGGTGAAACAAGAGCTCGCATGCACGCGCACCCATGCCCCTGCCCTGGCGCACACATGCCCGTGCTCACACGAGCACCGGCCGAAAGGCCGAGCCTTTGGGCCACACACCGCCTGGAACGCCCACAAGGGTTCACGTGCTGCTCGCCGCCGGGCCAGAAGGCATGCCTTGTCCCTGGCCGCACGCGTGCACCTCGCCGCACACCGACCACAAGCCTCGCCCTTGGCCTTCGCCCACCGCCGCGTTGTGCCCTCGGCCACGAGGAGGTGCTCACATGCACGTTCCCGCCGCCACGGCCGCGCCATGGGCACGAACCCCACACCGCGCGCGTCGCGTTCCCGTCGCGCCCCAGCCCAGTCATGGTTCCTCCAAGATGAGCTTGCGTCACGTCGCCATTGCGACGATGTGCGCGTGCACACGCTCTGGCCGAAAGGTTATGCCTTTCCCTGGCCCTTGCCCTGCCTTGCCACCACACCAAGCCGCCGCCGCGCCACGGGCTCGACGTCCGTCGAACGCCTGCGTGCTCGAACCGCTGGCGCCTCTATTTTTCCGCCGCCTACCCTACGCCACCAGCCAAGCTTGCCTCGCCTCGCCTTAACTCTATGCCGCCGCCGCCACGCGAGCACGCCCCCAGACCGAGCCCTTGCCCATGACCATGCCACCACGTCGGGAGTACCATCACCACGAACCTGGAGTTCCAGGTCCCGCGCAAACCGAAACCAAACCCTTGCCTTGCAACCCTGGCCGCATGCCCCTGGCATCACCGCTGTGCCGACCGTCACCGCCACCGCCACCGCCGGAGCCATCGAAGGAGGTGAAGCCTGGACTCCACCGGGAAGCCCTGGACGCACCGCCGGACCCCGTCGCTGCCGAAGATAGCCTCGCCACACCGCCGGGAAGCCCACTGTCGCCTTGAGAGAAGGAGCCTCCTTCGCCCCAGACCCCACTGGCGTGCCGCCCAAGCTGCGCTCCGCCACCGTGAAGCCCCGCCTGGGAATCTTTGCCCGAGCCTTCGTCACCGCCCAGCCATGCCGTTGCCCTGGCTCCGCTGACAAGAGAGGGTGAGGGAGAGTAGAGAGGGAAGGGGAGGAGCACGCGCCAGTGGGTCGCTCATGGCCTAGGAAGCCCTCAAGCCAGACCGCGTAGCCGGCCTGTGAGCCTAAAGTCGAAGCCGGCCATTCCCCGAAGCCGTCAGCCGGCCTGCAAGCCACCACCTGAGCCGACCCGCCAAATCGAGACTGAAGCCTTAGTTGGGTCGCTGGTACACTACCGGCCCTAAAACCCTTAAACCCCTTTTTTCCTTTTCCTGAGTTAACCTGACCCGCGGGTCCCACCTGTAAGTTTCTAATGTGAGGCTGACCGATGGGACCCACTGACCTGGGGACCCCACTGACCCGGTTGACAAGTCAACGGCCAATGTTGACTTGGTCAATGATGACGTCAGCAGGGACCACTGCTGACATCAACAAAACGGACTCACCTGGTGACGTCATGATGACGTCATGCTGTCATCATGATGTCGTCATCATGCTGATGTGGCATGCTCTGGTGCTGCCACATGTCACCTCTGTGATTTCCTTTTTCGATAATCATTTATTAATTCCAGAAAATGCTTTAACCTGAGGAGATTCATAATAAATCAACCGGAGCTCCGAAAAATATGAAACCAGTTTCATAATTCTTCTAAAATCGTGATCTACAGCATTAGAATAGGATTGCCGTGAGCTAGATCTGTTTTGAGCCATTTTGTGCACTCTTGCACTTTGGCCCCTGTATTTATATGTAATTACGGCTAGGTCCTGACGAGAAGGTGTTGACTGACGTTTTAAGCAACTGGAGCATCCAGAAGAATGTACCAGATGACCAGAAGATGTCAGAGACCGAGGAAGACCATGAAGACCTATCAGGTTCATGCCCATTCTCGATTGAATACCTATTAGGCATTGCTTGCTAGATACGCTGCGCTCCCAAATTGAGTGTGATGAGATGAGCTTGCATGGCCATTTATTTAACGTATTCCTTGTTTTCCCATACTTATCATTGAATTGTTAGATTCTATGGCTTCTATTAGTGAGATTTAGGGTATGGGAATATATGAAGTGATAGTCCTTGCTTGATGGAAGATTGCCTCCACATATAGGAGATGGTGATTAGGGTTATTGCGGGGGTGAGCGGACCCTTTTCTCCGATCTTCGGATCGGGAGCCGGGGGATTGTGTGTTGGGCACAACCCTGTGAGCACCTGTGATGGATGACAAGCACCTTCGGCGGGTGCAAGATTGTTCTCGTGGGAACATTAGTAGAGGAGTAGAGGAGGCGATACCTGTAATGGGTGCCGATCGCGAACCTTGTGGACGGAACGCAAACTTTGGACAAAGACGCTTGCCTCGGCTAGGATTAAGGACTTGACTTTGCGGCCCTAATGATGGAACTATGTCAAATGTGCACACCACTTATCTATTATGAGGGTGGACCAAGCCCGAGCTAGCTATGCGCGGACATCATTACTATAGGAGGATAGTGTATCAGTGTCATGGTGAGAGGGCAGGACACCATCACCCCCGATCGCAGGATCCATGGAGATTTCATTATAGATTGCTTCACAGCCCCGGGCGACCTCTCGTGGGAGGACGCGCCCCAGACCTGGGAGTAGGATTGTGCCGTAGCTGTTAGTTTTGTTGACTGGTGCCCCGGAGTCAGTCGGTCGACGGATCGGCGGGCGATGGGGCGAGTGGGTATAGGTGTACAACCCCTGCAGGGTGAAAACTATACATATAGCCGCGTACTCGGTCATGTACAACTCTAGGATCTGGTAGCTGAGGTGTGGGCAGAGGGAGTTCCCGCACTAAAATAGGGTTGAGATACTTGGAAGACAGGAGACCGGGAGTCCAGGATGCCAGAGCTTCCCGCATCGAAGGTGATTTGGTTGACTTGTATATATATACTGCTTGCATAGGAAAACATAGCCAATCCTTGGCATTATCTTGTACTGATTGCATCCACACAAAGCTTGTGTACGGATAGCCTGAATAGATGTAGGATCCGAGTGAAGGAGTCAACAGGACGACCAAGGAAGAAGAAGGATGGCCCTGAGCTACACTTCGAGCTGCCTGTGGAGAGGATTTGTGAAGATTAAATTTGCCCAGAAGACTAGATATCGTTTTCGCTTTTGATTGTTTTCTTTTAGCCCATGGGGCTTGTACTGATTTGTATTACAATACTTTGGATTATGTAATAAATAAACCCATGTGATGTTGTAAACGTGAGTTATGTCTGTGATATTCGATTGAAATGAGTTCTGTATGTGATAGCTACTGATCCAGGGACTATCACAACGATACAGAGAATCGGGTTCTCCTCTCAGGAACCTGGTCTATTTCAGTAGGGGAGCTCAGCCAACGATCAACAGAGGAATTCGATGGCATCCTTCGAATTCGACTTCACAGCGATCAGCGCCGGAACCGTCGACGGATCAGGAAGTTTCTCTAGCCACTTGATCGACACCCACGAGCATGAAGACGCTTCGACAGGAGCAACTTGGTGAAACCACTTCCGCCGAGATCCTTCTTCCTCAACTCACAGAAGAAATCAAAAGCTTGTCCCTCTCGGACACGACTTCGACTTGTTTTCATCTCGGATTGGAAAATTCGGCTGCATCGTACTTCGCAATTTTCCGCCAAAAAAATCTTGCTCAGAACTCTGTCATAACTCAGACTAGCCCCTCAGACTCAGTTCGACTCCTACCCGGACTCGGATGATGATTTCGACTCAGACTTGCTCAACTTTCCAAGTCTGACCATTATGGCAACGCCACTGTTGATGGTCCTTCAGTGCCAAATCCGACCGTCAAACAGACTCATAATAAAGGAAAACTATACGCCTTACTCACATATTTGTATCACTAACCTTGCTCCACAGTTGTTTTCTAGTTTGTATAATTTCAGATGAGCAAGAATGGAATAAGACGAAAATACGCAGCAGATGCCACACAACTACGCAGAAGATCGCATCCAGCGTCACCCACTTACAAAGAGGGCCCATCTGGAAGAGCAAACGGGTGCGCCATGCATAATGCATACAAGGAAAGAAAAAGGGCCCACCTGTCAGCCTGCTAGAGGAGGATAAGGACGAGGGGCACCAGGGGGGTCGGCCGAACCCCAGGTTCGGCCGAACCATGCCCTGCCTCCCATCCAGGTGCATCTCGAGGAGGAGGAGCTGCCAAGGCACCTGATCACCTTCCATATGTGCGTTGGCGGGAAACCGACCTCCACTAGTATAAATAGGCCTCTGCTCCACCCCCCTCAAGACACATGCACACACTTCATTCCACCATTCCAAGAAGGCTCTCCTCTCTCTTGCTCTCTTAGCTAGGTAGTGGAGATAGGCTAGTTCTCTTTAGCGAGCAAGTCATCCTCAGGGTCGTTGAGCAATACTCGGCTCCTGGTATGGCTTTGTATCCAACTTGTCAGACTTCTATTCATAATATAGAGTTATGCCATGGTTGCTTTGCTATCTCGATAGTTTATCAATCCATGCTTAGTTCGTTCATGAGTTATGCTAAGTTTCTTGGTTAGGCCAGATGATCCGGGTACGAATAGGGGTTCGTTGTGCTTTCGGGCTTGCTCTAGCATTTTACTTGTCCGTCCGAAGGGTGGGAGACCCTGGGACCCTAGGGTAGTGAATTCATGCACGAGAGTGGTTGCTCAGGTATGCGGGATCCTTCGGATATGACCGTGCTCCACGGTGTGACTGGGGTGGACAACAGGTGGGTGACTAGCCCTATCCATCTGGCGTAACAACTGTGGATAGAAGCACTAGGACATATACCTAGCCTAGGCTCTAGCTGACTTAACATAGGATAGATTAGTCCTTTGTTTTGTTGTTTCTCTCTTTTATTCCTTCCTCTTGGAGTGTGGATGTGTGCTGTGTCACATTACCCTGGCTTATTTTTTTACCAGCACTTACCCCTGTTAGAGATTTGGCCTATTGCTTGAGGCACAATGTCATGATTAATTTTAAGTATAGTACCTTTGCCACTGCCATCCTTTGGGACAAAATAAATAACGATACCCTTACTCTCCGGGTGAAATGCTACAATGGTATATCCGTGTGCTTGCGGATCCATCTGTAATCGAATAGATTATACCACTGAGAGTGGCACACCTTGGGTGCAGTTGCTAGGATGGGTTCGGCGCCCTCATTTCTAGTGATTGCACTAAGGACCGCCAACAGGCATTTCTGAGGCCGTTGCCGAGGTCTTCGCAAACCCGGTAGCGACTTAAGAAATGCCAACAACCATTTTTGGTGCCGTTGCCGGGGATGGCATGTGAACAAATTTATTGTGCTAATATTAATCTAGGCTTTGTACTCAGGATATAGTCTTTACTCTTTCAGGCTAATGTCACTTTATGTCATCTTTTATTTTTGATTTGGAAAGAAGACAGGGTAGTGTATGACTAACGCTAGAGCAAGGCTAATGTCTTTTTAGCCATAGCCTCAATAAAAAGTGGAACACAGATAATCCAGAAGAAGCTCGTGAGAATTGCACGACCTTGCGTCGTTCCTCCTCTCGGTATTCTCCCAGCATATGAACCCATTTCGGAGCAACCACTTGCTATTGAGGCTATGGCTAAAAAGACTCTCCGCGAGTTCTCCGTCCCCTGCACCGACAATGTGGCCACTGGACCCAACATCAACGTTGTGGACATGAACTTCGAGCTAAAATCTAGCCTCATTAACATGGTGCAGGCTAGCCCATTATGTGGCAAGCCAAATGAGGACGCCAATGCACATCTGTAGAATTTCCTGGAGGCTTTGCGACACCGTAGTGATACGGGGTGTCACCACCGATGTTATCAAGCTTCGCCTGTTTCCATTCTCACTGTTGGGGAAGGCGAAACAGTGGTTTTACAAAGAAAAAGACATTGACTCCAAGGCGTTCCTCAGCAAAGTTCTTCCACTGGGCAAAACAAATGCCCTGCGCAGGAAAGATTTCAAGTTTCCAGTAGACGGGGATGGAATCCATCCTAGAAGCTTGGGAAAGGCTACAGGAATACATCCTGGCCTGTTCCTTCCACAGCATGGACGAGTGGCTCGTCCTGCAAAGCTTCTACAATGGGCTCACGACGACATCCAGATCCAACATCGATGCTGCTGCTGGAGGAGCCTTCCTCGACCTGACCATAGCTAATGCCAAAGCATTGGTCGAGAAGATGATCTCCAATATGGGGTGGAGTGATGAACGACTCCAACCCCGCACGAAAGGCATGCATACCGTCAAGGAGACGGATATGATTGCCGTGAAACTGGACCTCCACATCAAGAAGATGGAGGAAGGGAGCAAGCAACAAATCCATGCTCCCGTATACGCCATGGGTTCACACTT